>NW_018252507.1:433809-449633 GCF_001263595.1 Phalaenopsis equestris
CCCCCTTTCCTCAAAAAAAAAACGGATTAATTAAGCTGCATTAACTAATTATTTAATGTATAAAAAATATAGTCTAGCTTCACCAAAACAGCAAATAAAATAAAGGGATTCAATTCTTCCTATAATCATTGCCGAAAAAATTTATGCAAGACTTTGAGTCCGGATATCCGGACAAAAATTTTGTGGCAAAGCAGAAAATTTGATATATACAAGAAGACAACTCCAGAATTTAGAAACAACTTCAAAAATCCTTATCAACTAAGCAAGCTGAAACGCACAAAAAAATAAGAAGAATAG
Source organism: Phalaenopsis equestris (assembly GCF_001263595.1). Taxonomy (NCBI): domain Eukaryota; kingdom Viridiplantae; phylum Streptophyta; class Magnoliopsida; order Asparagales; family Orchidaceae; genus Phalaenopsis; species Phalaenopsis equestris. The sequence goes on from NW_018252507.1 coordinate 434,107, forward strand.
AAAGAAGAAGAAAAAATGAATGGAATACAGGTACAAGCAAAAAAAATTTGGGCAACTTATTTTGTAATCTCAATTAAGCATGGCCGAAAAAGAAAATGAAAGCTACTCCCCCACCTCGAGGTCTCAAATAAAGTTGCAAACCCAAAAAAACATCTTAAATTTCTCAAAAAAGAATCAAATAAAATAACTGGATCATCTACAGGGAGCAATGCCATTTCCATAATTCTGGCCCCAAACGACAACACGGAAAGGATTACGCTACAACGAACTAAAATAGATAACAAATAAGTGGCAATTCAGAAACAATTCCGCAGAAAACGACGAGCAAGACCAGAAGGGAGAAATAAAACGCCTCCAACTGGGTTCTAGTGGAAGAGATCAGAAAGCATAAAAAAATATATACATCTGAGATGCATGAAACAGATTCAACACATGCGAATTTCTTTGTAGAGATAAATTCTTGTTCCATAAAAAAAAAAAAGCACAGACATCAAATACGCTAATCGAAAAGATAATAATAAAAAAAATACATACTTGCTGCCGCACTTCGAATCGTCGGCGAACGGCCGCAGATCCCCAAAGCGGCGAGGTGGATAAAGGCTAGGGTTTTTATTAGGCTGCAGCTGCGGCTGTGGATTGAATAGAATGAGCGAAAGCAAATTTGATTTTGTGATGGAGCGATGCTTTCAAGAAAAAAAAAAAAGTAACTATGGGGGAGAGCACGTTAGATCGGCTGGTGCTGGAAAGTCCCACTTTTGAGCGGGCCCCACTTGAATGGCCCGCGGCGTCCCGAAGCGATCGGCCGGACAGGGATCGCCACGATGGGTCGTCCTCGTCGGCAACGGCTCGTCACCGTTCGTGGTGCGTGGTCAGTGGGCCTTTATTTCTTTTTCTTTTATCAAAACAATGCGACATGCGTTTTTTTTCCTTTTGTTCTTTATTTTTAATATTCATCCGTACATAACAGGTTTTGTTATGAAAATAACTTTTCAAATGAAAACTATTTTTTCCTTTAAAAAACATGCTTTTCAACAAACTTTTCTGAAAAATAATATAAAAATAATCATAAATATGAAAGCAGAAAAAAATTTAAAATTGAAAGTTGCCAAAATTTCTTAAGATATATATATATATATATATAGTTGAAATCTGGGTTCCACTATATATCTTTTTTTTGCCTTATTTTCCTATCACTCTCACTCTTTTATTCGTTTGTACTATTTTTTTATATCTTAAAAAAGTATTTATGATAGGGAATATATTTTTTCAATCAAATATGCTAGAGCATATCGATTGTAAAAATAAATAATAATTTCTTAAAAGGAAAATTTTATGATACCTATAGGTGCTTTTTTACCTTTGTCATAAAATTGTTACAAATACTTGTAAATAATTGTAGCTTGCCCAAACAAGAAAGTCACATTGGTCGTGGTTGAGACCTGTATTTCAGCCTAGAAGTCCTAGGTAAATAAGCCTTTACATGCGAGGAGCAAGAGTGTGTGTGTGTGTGTGTGTGTGTGTGAGGAGGAAAAAAATTATAATTATCTCAAATGTTTCGAATCTAAATTTATTCATATTGATAGATGATGGGTCAACAACAAATTTTTATTAAGCACAAATATGATTCTGGTAAAGAATCTTCCAAAATTGAAATTCAAGGTCATCCGGGTTCCGATTCCAATAAGTTTATAGTCACATTGACCGTTTTGACAAGACGAACCCAATGATATCAAAATTGATACAATCTGTCTCCAATCAAGCTCGAATCAAATAGTTAAAGTATAATTGGAAGCTTGGATCGTCATTTGGAAATTCAAACAAACACTAAATTTGACATATTTATCGTCAAATCAAATGATTCGACAAGATAAATCTAACGAGTCCAAAATTGCTAAATTATAAGGTGATTAAGGCATTGAAATCATTAAAATATTAAGGGGGTCAACATGTACTGTATAATCAGGTGGTTAGGGAAGTTATTCACTAAAAAATCAACGTGCCCCCTCCTCAAAAGAATATAATAGGCCCCCTCTCTTCATTCGAGGGGGGAGAAGAAGAGGAATTTCATAACCTATTTATCACAAGTCTCCACAGTTGTCGGCCACCGCCGACCACTACACATTTGCCTTCGTCGAACGTTACTAGTAAATGATGAGACTGGCCTAATGAACATAAATACAATGAAGATCTTTAATTGCAATTTTCGCATTCCAATCTCTTAAAGCCTATAAGAGCAAGACTATATAAGTGCATCAAAGACATATATTCATGTAACTTATTAATCTCAATGAACCCTACGTGTGCTTACGCTTGCACGTGCAGATGCTCGCACACACATATTCTATGTAATTAGTATTGAGAAATATATTAAGAATGATTATTTTTAGGTAAGCGAGTCATCTAATTTTGAAATTTCATAGGTTGTATCTAGATACATTCCATTTTGAAAGATGATAATATAAATGGTTGGGAGTTGTTAAAGGTAGCATTGATAAGAAGGTTAGTAGGAGTGGAGGGAGAAGCCTCAATTATAGAGTTGGGGAGAGCATTAAGGTTAGATATGGTGTGGTTATCGTCGGATGTTACCATCTATCGTTGTCGAGCATTGGATGCCACCGACCCCTATTTGCAACCGTTGTATTTCAAATATGATTGTTTGTGTTTAACACATATATTACAGATACAGTGATTTCCATTTGACTTTGTAGCCACTGACCACCATAGACCATTGTCGACAACCACCACCTACCGTCATTGACCACTAGTTGCTAGTGACCTATGTTTATAACTGTTTTATTCCAAATAATGTTGTTATGTGTAATGTTTATACCCAGAGAATAATCACAATCCTCCATAGCTGCTGACCACCGTCAACCTTTGTTTGTTAAGCACTAGCGACCACCACCGGTCGTCACCACTTGCCACTGTCAACCACCAACCCCAGTGATCTTTGATTGCAACTACTATAGTCCAACTTCTACCTTTGTAGCAACCAACTATTACCTTTGTTGTTAAATACTATTATTGCAACTTCCAATTATGATATTGATGACCAACTGATATTATTGTAGTAATTGACTACAGCCTTTATAGCCAACTACTATGGCATTTATGGCATAATAATGATGTTAAAATTTTCAGCAAATGTCTTTATAGCCACCAACTACAATCTTTATGACCAATCACTGTCTTCGTAGCAACCAACTACAGCATCTGTGACCAACTACTATTATTACAGTTTCTAGTTATGGCCTATGTTGTCAACTGCTACTACTGAAAATACCAACTATAGCCTTTAAGTCCAACTAATATCATTTTAGCAACCACTATGGCTTTTGAGGCTAAATATTATTAATAAAGTCAAAAGCCATATATGTTGTAGCCCAATTATGGTTATTATAGCTAAAATACTATATATCTATGATTATATGTTTTGTAATTCCATCTTCTCTAATTCAAAAGTAGCATAGACCTATGTAGCTGCAATTATATAGCGAATAACTTTGAATAGGTTAGACCCCATGATTTTTTATTTATTTATATGTTTTTTTCATATAAAAAATGATGATGTCTCCTCCTGCTCTCCTTCTGTTACTTTTCATTTCTCTATGTGTGAGTTGAATCTTTGATCAACGCTAATTCATTAAATTATCATTGTATTACCCTCAATTTTGTAGCACACAATAATTTAATACCTTCTCTGGGAAGCAATGTTCTGTCGATATAAGGTTATACTTTTTTAATAGCTAATAAATGTCCTACATGATCTTCTCTCTCTAATACTTTCAACTCCAAGGAATAGGCTTGAAATCCATTATGCAAACCCTTAGCTTTCTTTCCAATCATGAATATATTGTTATTTTTTTTTTGTTTTTTTCTTAGGTCATGTCCACCACAAATCTTGAAATTTTTCTATTTAAATAATCAAATATATCATTTGCATGATAATATACTACCATGAAAGACACAATAATTAAATTAAAATAAATCTAATCATTTATATGATGAAAACCTTTAAGATTCATGTGTATTCATTAGTCAGAGATTTTTCTCATACCATACGGGTGTATAATAGGGTATGTTTTAATTATGGGGTATTCCTACAAGGGAAAACCTTCATAGTTAATTTTAACTTAGGTGTTATGAACTCTCAAGAAGCTTCCCTATTAAAGTATTAGTTTGTATCATTTTGAATTTCAAGGTTGTATATTCCAAGATTGCTATTTTAAAATTTTCAATAAATAGATTCAATATTTAGAGATAATTTTTTTTTGGAATTCAAGATAAAATTTTTACAGTTCAATGATGATGTATCATGAAAAGGCCCAAGAAGGGATTAACCAACTCTAGAAGAAGGTATACCCTGTAAAAAAAAATCGATTTGAAACGTTTAATTTGAAAACATTGAGTTGAAAAGTTTAATTTGAAAGGTTTTGTTTGAAAAGTTTTAGTTAAAATGTTCGGTTTGAAAGGTTTGGTCTAAAAGGCTTAATTGAAATGATTGGATTTGATTCATAAACTATAGAGAAAGGATTAGTTGGAAAGATTTTTATGTAGAAGTTGAAAAAATAACCTTAAGGAAACTCTAGACACTATAATGAAACTAAATAGGTTAACTAACCAAAAGTTTGGTACGACTTCCCTGGTCAAAATACCTAGTGGGGAAATTTTTGTTTGTTAGCATCATATTGTCTTTTGAAAGACATTCTATTTAGATGATCGAGCACAATATTCTAAAGAATAATATGTCCTCTAGAAGGAAAAAAATTTTATCTTAAAAATGGGTCTAACCACCAAGGCTTTTCCCTTACCTTACTGGTGTAAGAGAAGGTTTATTTTAATTTTGGGGCCTTGTTTCTTACAAGGGCTCATAGTTAATTACATCCTTCAGGTAAGAAACAAGGCCCCAAAATTAAAATAAACCTTCAAGAAAACTATTAATTAATGTAATGAGTTGAATTATTAAAGCATTTAACAGATTAGAGCTCAAAGTGGTAGAAAAAACTTGATTATCTAACAAAGAAAGCTTGATACTAGAGGAATGATATTTCCAAGGGTTTGAAAGGCTTAAATTAGTATTATTTGAACTGACTGAATAAGGTTTAAGGGACAAATCAAGGTTATTTGAAGTTTGAAAACATTGGAATTATGTTTTAATGGGTTAGATATGTTTTAAAAAAGATGAATCAATGACATTTAAAATGATTGTCATGAATTGATTAGAACCCCTATACTTTAGAGTAAGGTAGGAAAGATTTTGAAATAGAATGTTGAACCTAAAATCTATAAAGAAGCCTAAGAGGAGGACTAATCTAGAAGCTAGGAAGGATTTATACAGTCAAGATGCCCATGGCTTTCTATCCTTCCGGGAAAATTGGTATCTATCAACTATAACAAGCCCTATAACCAAGAATTCCCTTTAAATGTAGTAGCTCAAGGGATTTGTAGTCTCGAGGAGGTTTGGAAAACCTTCGTCAGTAATTGATACTCAATTTTTGTGATGCGTTGTAATATCTTTTAATACTATAATACACACACGACAGCATAAACAGTAAATATGCAATTCAAACACAATAAAAATTAATTCAGTATAAATAGTTTTATATTTTAAAATCTTTAAGATGTCAAACTGTAATAATAACGCAAGTATTCATATTGCTCAAGTAATAAAAGGCTCTAATGGTGTCCTAAGTATCAATCCCATAGGGAGTTAGAAATTTCTTATGGTTATAACGTCAAACACAATATTCAAATTACAAAAACTTAAATACGCGAAACAAATCTAAAGTAGATTTACTGAATGCTAAATGAAATGCAGTTAAAAGAACTAAGTTATCTAACAATTTTCTAAACTTCAAAGTTAAACTTACTAAGACTAAACAATGTTTTGTAATGAAGAGTTCAAATTTAAGAAAGTGTCATTCCCCGCAATCCTATTATTTGCCCTTTGAGAGTGCATAAAGAAAGCGTCCTTCCCCTTTACAATGAGTTTATGAACTAATCCAGAGTTTTTTTCCCTAAATTTATGGCTAGGTTGAGAGGATATTGGCTGCCACTCTAGAGCTCTAACTTCTCCTTCCCTTAAGGGCTAACAATCTTGCTTTAGTTTCTAAGAAACTAAACTAAATTGGGGATTTTAATCTATCACATTAAAATCTCTAATTTTGCCCATCAAATTATATTTCTTTATTTATTTTCACTCAACCCCATGGACTACATTCTCACCCATGAAATTGAATGTAACTCTTACATTATTGTGGAAAGCAAAGCCCTTTTGGATCTTATGTTTCTCAACAAATTTTAACATTTTGATTGTCCAGATTGAAAAGTAAATGAAGATCAAATTTCAAATCATCACAATTTATTAACATTTAAAACCTTTCATAAAAAATTAATTCTTCACAAAATTATATCTCATTGTAGGGAGAAGGATAAAGAATACTACTCAAAATTAATGAGAAGGATACGAAAAAATATAAATTTTATATATAAAAACAAGTTTATAAAACAAAGAAAGGAAAGAACACAACTTATCTCACACTGCTTCTCAAGCAAATCCCTTAAAGTTCCCTTTAAGCACTTTCTCTCTTTACAATCACACTTAATTGTCTCTTAAAAATGTAATGAAGAAGAAATCTCACCTTCCCTTTCCTCTTACAACTCTAGAAGAAAAACCTAAATCTTCTCCACAACTCTCTCTCACGCCACCCTTAGACTTCTCTTCTTCCAAACCTCTCACCCCCCTCTCTTGACTCTCTAGACTCTCCTCTTTTAATTAGGGCCAGCCTTCTTTCAAAAAAAATTCAAAATTCCCTCCTTTTTTTCCCAAAAGGCACACCTCTTCACATAAAGAGACAAGTCCCTTCATCCAAGAGACATATCTCTTCATTCAAAAGCCTTTCCAAAGTGTCTAGATGCATTGAATCATTCCATGAAGTTTTTGAATTGATTGGAACCTTCTAGATCCGCTAAAAAATAGTCAATAACTGCCTTACTCTATCTTAATTCGTCTTTAGGGCCTCTTGCGCCAGTATGCTGAAGTTCTGTGCTGTTCTCTGGATTTTGAGCCTCTGCCCCTAATTCAGGCACCGCTTCTCTGTAAAATGACACCTCTAGCTCTAGTTTCTGACGCCTTTGGTGCCAGCTCTCTGTATAATGACACCTTTGGCGCCAGGATGCTGAAAAGCTCCATTTTCACTATATATTTTCTCCTTTTTGCTCATTTTTGCTCCAAATGCCTAAAATCAATATAACTGCAACAAAACATGAAAATAACCTTCTTTAAAGTGCAATATCATTAAACCTTCTTTAAAGTACCTTCTTTAAAGTGCAATATCATTAAATTTAAGCATAAAATGTATACATAAAATTTCACATTTTTTAGTGTATCAAAATTCCTCAAACTTAAATGTTACTTGTCCTCAAGTGACTCTTTTACTACATAAAAAATATGACTCATGCTAGATATTAACTTATAAATTTTTATAATTTAGTTTAATAAATATAATTGTATAAATTAAGAAATTTTTTTAATAACTTAGGTTAAAACTAAAAGTATAAGAACACTAAATAATCAAGTGTAAGATTTTTGAATCTCCATTCATTTCAAGAAGAATTGTAATTTGTCATATCAAAGATACTTAAAATGTTCATATGAAAAAAAATTTCATGAAAACTTAATTAGTAAGGATGCTAATACTCAAATACAAGTTTAGAAAAAATAATAAAGCCTTTTTCCTTAATTGATTCAAGTGAAGCCAATTTTTTATTAGACATCTCCTTAAGCTTCTCCTCGCATATTTTTCTTTTATGTTTCTTTTCTTTCCTCTTCTATTTTTTCTTTTTTTTAGGATCATTTTCAATCATTTATTTTCTTTTCTTTTTTATGTGAGGATTCTTATATCTGGATAACCTTTCATAATTTTGAACTTCACTATCCCCTTTTTGAAGTTTATCCCCTTTTTGAAGTTCCCCTTTTTGAAGTTAAAACTTCTTACTTTCCTTCACTTTATAAATTCATATTAGCTTTGAAAATTTTTCATAAAGTATCATTCTTTTCTTCTTATATGAAACTATGAGATTCTTAATACTTCAAAAATACAATTTCCTTCACTTTAAATAAAAAACATAGTCTTATCCTTTCATGCTAAATATCTTAACTCTAGAATTAACCTTCATTATTAAAGATTTTACATAAATTTATTATTATATTTACAAACAAAAATATAGTTATTTAAAGTTAAACTCTTATGTTCAAGGTCATATTAAATTAATTTTAAAAATATAGTTAATTGAGGACAAATAAAATTTAGTTTACTTGTTTTAAAGGAATTATTTTTCCCCCACACTTAGATTTTAAATAATAAGTAAAGCATGCAGTAAAAAAACTTTTAGGTGAAAAAAAATAATAAAAGCATAAAAATAAAACTAACATGTAGAGGGTTCTGAATATGAAACTTGGCTCTGACACATTGCAGGTACTAATTTAAAAAGTACAAGCTTTAAAACATTAAATGAAACATAATATATCAAAGAATTTGCTAAGAAAAGATAAATTAAAAACATAAACAGTAAATTAAAGAAACTAACAATGCTGAAAATAAAAATCTACATTTTATAGTTATACACACACACAAGTTCAATAGTTCCACAATCAAAACACATAAATTGTCCAAATCATACCAACAATAACAAAACGAAACAAACAACAATAAATAAAATTAGATAAAACCAAGTAAATTTTCATTCATCGTGTTCCTCCTCATCTTCTTCTTCTTCTTCTTCCTCTTCTTCAAAGTTATCTTGCACATAAGACGTAAAGTTGGGGCATGTAGGAAATTCTACAGTATGATCACGCCTCAGATATCTAACCATCGCCTCTTGATATGCAATGTCATGTTGTATGCTTCTCTGCTTATAATCATCATTGTGAGCATTTCTTGATTCCAAACCACCTATTCTGTTCTGCATTGCTATAATATATGATTGTTAAATCATTAATTGTTCCATAATATTTTTAAGTGAAACAGAACTGGAAGTAGATGATCCTGCAGCTGTTGTAGAAGGTCTATCACTACTTCCACTTCTAGATCCGACAAACGATTCAAATTTATGCATTGTGGGTTTTTCAATTGGTTCAAGTGGTTTCAACATTTCTTCATTCTTATCAAATTCTACTCCTGATTGTTCACATAAAGTGAAAATCAGGGCAGTACAACCCAAACCACTAGTTGTCCCACTTCTAGCAATACTTTGAGCATTATGCACAATAAGAGCACCAATATCAACCGCTTTCATTTGTTGGATACAAAAATTTAGTACTGCTCTCTCCTTGGTTACTTCACTAAGGTGATTAGTTGGAAGTAATTTTGCAGAAATAAAGTAATGTCATGCTTTAGATTGAACATTCAACAAGGAAGTGGAGAAATTGACTTTGTGATTATTCTTAATCTTCCATTCTCCCCCTCCATTAGTAAGATAGGAAATTACTTCATTAAGTGATGAATCAGAAATAAAAAATGCAGTGTACTCACAATGAAATTCATTCCTCAGTCTATAAAGTGCATTGATCCTTTCACAAGTAAATTCAACATGTTTCCCTCTAACATAAATGTGCTCATCAGTCACCCAAAGATTGACATTAATTCTCGATTGATAGGAACAATGACTACTCCTATAAAGTAGCAAAATGTATCCTAGTTCCAAGCAATTATCAACCTTTCAATCTCTTCTCCCTGGTTTGAAAATGCACCCTCTTGAATCAATTTTATTTTCCCCATCATAGTATTGTAGTTATATCGAGCCTTCAAATTAATGAGTCGTCTCACATCAAAATTTTTCGAAGGCTTTCCTCTTTTCACTCTTGGAGCCATAAAAATTTCTAAATAAATTCACATAAAATCCAATAAATTCACAATATCATAAATCAAACTCCAAAAGTAGGAATATTTGGTAAGAAACTTTTCACCATAGGTTCTCTTTAAACTTCTTCAATAAAAACTCAAATTTTTATATTTCCATAATTTAGGAAAAATCCATGGTGAAAATAAAAAAATTTCTAATTTAAAGTGAAGCTCTTACTAAGAGAAGATAAAATCTAAGGCTTTTTAGCCTCAAATCGCCTTAAATCCACCAAATGGCATGCCCTAGGTTAAGTTTTTGTCTTATTATAGAGGTAGGAGATGACCCAAGCAATAAAAATGGGGTTTAACAGTGATTTTTCACGGTTTTAAGTAAATCTGGGCGTTTGAGGGAAGTTGGCACCTCTGGCGCCAACACCAAAAATTTAGATTTAGATTTTCTTTTGAAATCTGTTGCAAACTGTCGGCACTGATTTGGTTGATGAGTTTCCCGTAAGAAGCTATCGGTCACCGGAATCAAAATCTCGTCACCCGCTTCGGAAGGACATTTAATTTACATATAGATTTAAGTTTAGAAAAATATGAAATTAAACTAACTCCATATTTTTCATAGTTTAAATGAAAGAGCATTGTACCTCAAACCCTGTATCTATCGTAAAGGATAAACACAAGACTTGAGGATGAGGCTTGATCAAATAAACTAAGAAATATATGACGCCCATTTAGTCTATGAAATCGTTTTATTTACCGGCAATTTCTCCTATTTAATATGAAGAATTAAATATGGTTTATAATAAGCTGGGTTCGGACAAGCTTCCTATAAGGGCAAATCACTATAGTTAATTACATTTTAAATAACCGAAGTCACCTAAGAAAACTCTCGATAAAAATCAGGGAATATTATCTTCAAGGAGGTCAAAGGATAGGATTTTTCAACGATATCAGACAAAAAAGTGTGAAAAGAGATTGGTTCAAATTTAGAACATTTATTGTAGAATCCAAAGGAGGAAGAACTAGGGAATGCTACAGATCCGAAGGAGAACCTCGGTGACTTCCCAGTCTATCCTATTGTTTGGCTTCAATTTTGAGGGAAATTCATTTGAATGTTTCATCCTGCCAATTTTATTAGTTAGGGCTTACATTCGTGTGAAACAATCACACAAATAGCCTGAAAGATGTGAGGATTTAGGTCGTGACAGACGATAACCTCAGAATCCAAAGACGAGTGGATTAGATTATACAAAAGAGCTGTATAAGGGCTTAAAGATAAAGTGAGGATTTATGTTGCATAAGCAAACATTCTCAAAATCTTATGGCTTGTTGTTTAATTTGAAGGAAGGAAATGATTTAGCTGGGGAAGACATGTTTTGTTATTAAAGATGGTCGTGCTGTCCATCATGCTAGCTCCAAGCTCCTTGCCGTGATGAGTTTAAGTTTTCTAGGGTGTCAAGTTATGATGTCAAATCAGGTGACCCTATGGTTGTAGTTCTTTAAAAAATTTATGGAGGCATGTTAAAGTTGATTAGAGCGACACCGGTTAGGATACTATGGTTCCCTCATTCCGGTACCACTATTTTCTATCAGATTCACTTAGTCCAAATTAATTTACTAAACTCAACTTAATGAGTTCCATACTTTTATTTAGACCATGGGAAGCCTCGTTAGCAACCATAGGTTACCTCCTCCGAGGGATTCCCGATCATCCGATAGAGAGGTCTTAATTTAGTTGCAGTTGTTGTTTTGTGTGATGTTTGTGATTAAATTTTGAGTTGTCTTATATTTTAAATGTTGTGACGGTGAATTTTATCTTGATTGATTTTAATTTTTATTTTGGGTTTTGGTTTTGTGGCTATCCTAGCAGTTTTGGTTTCCATGAAAGGTGACATTATTGTTTAACATGAAAGGTTTATAAGCATAAAAAGTACAGTATGAAAGTTCAAGAAAGACGACACTATAAACTATAAAAAGTGTACCTAGCGAGTCTTCTCGGTCCACCACCTGAAACTTAAAATGCATGTGAGAGCACTTTATCTAAAGCAAAAAAGTAAGGTTTTAGTGATCTACCCAACCCTAGGTCATATCTTGGTGGGTCCCTATTAATCTGATTAAGGATGATTTTTGTTAAGCAAAATATATTAAGTTTAGTAGACCTCCGAGGTATCCAACAGATATGGAGAAAGAAGCAGGTTCATGCTTCCCTCTCACTGGTCGAGCTCTTTTTAAACTTTTTATGTTGCTTAATAACCCATCCTGTAAATACCTTTAATGCTCAATGAACATTGATGTTTCAATTATCCCTAAGAGTAGGGTAATTATCACTTATAATTTAATTTGAGAATTATGCTGGTGAAGACCCTTAAAGGGGAAAGTTAGTGTTATTAACACTTAGCCAATTTTAGTTTTAACTTGGGCATGTAGTGTTTTTAAAGATGTTAATTTTTAACTATATTCACTTTTCTAATCCTCATTTAACCAAATTTGGTTTAGCTTAGGTCACTACTAAGCCCTTAAGATTTTGGTAGATATCTTAGTTATTTTTTTTAAAAAGGTTGAATATTAAGTGATGATGATTAAATTTTTTGAAAGTCATTTGAACATCAAATAGGGGTGTTAAATTAGCGAGTTATCAACACCCAAAATCATACCCCTAAGTTTAGGATCATTTAATTGACTAGACTGCTGAATTCTAATAATTTAAGGAAATTACAAATTTATCCTTCAATTGAAAGAAATGAGATTCGTTTCTACCAATTTATCCCTTGTGTTTCAATCATCCAAATATATTAATTAAGTTCAAAGCTTTACCATTTGCCTTTCTTGAATTAAGTCTAAATTTTAATTAAGGCTACATTTCTAAAATTACACTTTTTTCCCTAAGGCTCTAATACTTCATAATTCATCAAATTTAATTCAAATGACTTTAGAATTTGCATCCCATTTCACTCATGGGTCAATTAAGACATTAGAGGAGAAAATGTGATTTTTCAAATTTAATTTAATTTATATATTTATTTATATGCAAGAATGGAATTTTTCAAAGAAAATTCAACAACTTGACCAAGGTAAAGCCTAATCCCTTAAAATTTTTACTGGAGGTTGACTTAGACTAGAGAAACACTTATACTAAATTTCAAGAATTTTTGAGTTTTATTTTAATTATTAGAATTATTTCAAGTTTTAGAGTATTTATTAATTATAAAATATCTTAAATGTTGAAAATTAAGTTTTATATTTTTATTAAATATCTCTATGGTAAAGGAATTTAGAGAGACATATTTCACATTTTTTTATTTTTCTTTGAATTTTTTTTATTATTTTAGTGAAAATCCATTTTTAGCCTTTAAAAATTATTTTAAGCTTCAAAATTCAATATCTTTACTTAGAAAATCAAAAAAAAATTCCAATTGTTCCTAAGTTCTTAGAAAATAATTTATAAAATTTCCATGAATTTTATTATTTTTGTGATTTTTATCATTTTTTAATTATTTAAATATTAAAGAAAAGCTTAAAAATGGAATTTTTATTTTAATTACAAATTTATTTTTTATAAAATTCATCAGATCACATAAAACTCCAAAAACTAATTTTTATGATTTTTTGAGTTATATTTTGATTGTTAAAAATAATTTTAGTGTTAAAAAAAAGCACTAAACATAGAAAATCAATTTTAGAAAATCAATTTTTAGAAAATCAATTTGAGTTATCAAATGAGCTCCAAATATTTTGAAATTTTTATGGGAAGTTTACTGAACTTTGAATCACAGTAGAGATTAAAAACCAAATCATTTAGATGTTTGTGTTTCCCAAAATTAATTTTATTTACTTTTTAGGATTTGTGAAATTAAGTGTCTTCTTAATGACTTAAATGATCATAAAGTTTCCAAATATGGATCTTTGTCTAGAGACCTCCTCTAACTTTGGAAAGATCAGAGAATGTTCCCTAAGACAGAGGCAACAACATGCCAAAATTTCAAGCCATGGTGAAATGTCTACATGCATGGATAATCAAAAGACTCAAAATAATATTTAATATTTAATTAAAAATAATATTTAATTAATTAAAAATAAAATATGCATCACATAAATTTAAAATTATTTTCACATTGTTCTCCTTTATTCACCGAGCAAGAGGGTATTTTTATTTTATTTTTGTAATTTTTCTACACCAAGATATGAATTTTTGAAGTTAGGGATCATTTTCTAATTTATTTAATTCTCATTTATCTATTTAAACGCGCAGTGCCACCTTATCCTAGGAAGAACCGAACGGTGACGCGACGTGCTCCCATTCATTGCACTCCCATTAATTTGGATGTTTTTAAAAGGCTTGAAATGATTTTTGAACATATTTGGGTATTTTAGGTAAATTTGGGAATTTTGGCAAAATTTAGGGTCTTAAGAGTACTTAGGTAATTTGGGGGAGTTTAGGGGCGAAAAGGCCAAATTGGGTATTTTTGTAGAATTGGGGTGCCAACCAGCATAAATGAGCTATGGACCTATGGAAACCCCATTTGGGTCCTCTATGTACTAGTCTTAGCTGAACCCTAACCTAGGGCCAGTGGGTTTAGGGGACCATCTACATGAGTCTCCCAAAGGATTAAAGGATCAAAGTGTGGTCTAGACCCGAATTCGATAAAGGCCAAATTTGGGTGTTGGTCTTGAGCTATCTTAGAGGCTCTGTATGGGGGGGATTTGCTGTATGAGGGGGATTTGATAAGGCTTTGTCTTAGTTCAGTGTGGTGATGGTGTGGGAGAGTTTAATTTGGATTTGGTGCACTGTGGAGGTGTAATGTCCTATCTCCGGCAAGGATTTGAGCTCAAAAATTGAGCTCCGACAAGGAGAATTAAGGCAATGGAGTGGTTGGGTTACACTGTGGAGGTCTCAAGGAAGCTCAGGGAGTGATTTTAGAGGGTATCCTTAAGAAGTTTTTAGCTCACCTTCCATGGCCATGGAGGTGGAGCTTTTATAAAAATGGCTTAGGGTGGCTCTGTGGGCCAATGTATGGGTGCAAAGTGCTGCCTATGTGGAGGGAAGAGAGTCTCTAAACTTTAAATGTGATGAGGTGGCCCTAGGCTTGAATTGGGTTTGGATTTTTTTAGGGTGGCTCTGACCAAAGAAAAATATGTTGAGATTTTCATACTTATTTTACACTATTTTTGATGAGATTGCACTTTAAAGAAAGGTATTTTTGATGTTTTGTTGCAGGAATGATGAATTAGGGTCATTGGAGCAAAAAGAGGCATAAAGGTGCAAATTTGGAGTGAAAAGGACAAAAAATGTGAAGATTTGAACAAGGGCGCCCACGGCGAGCCCAACAGCGACGACGACGACGAGAAATTCCTGAGACTCCAGATTTAATAATTTAGAGGGCCCGCCGACGGCGCCCTCGAGGCCGCCGATGGCGAGCTCAGCGGTTATGTCCAACAATGCATAATGCATTTAATGTGGACAATTTTTCGAGGGATGCTTCGGCAACTTTTGAGAAAACACATCCACATCTTTAAAGAGAAGACTTTGGCCAAAAATAGATGAGGTGCTAGGGACGAGGCTTAAAAGTTAGAGGTTAGAGAGGTTCCAATAGTGTGTCTATTTGTGAGGAATTGTTCGAGAGATTGTAAGAGTGGAGGGGAAGTGAGAGATTTCTTCTTCCTTGCCGCTTCAAAGAG
>NW_018252507.1:449952-453501 GCF_001263595.1 Phalaenopsis equestris
AGTTGGGTGCAAATAAATAGGGAAATAAAATTATCGGGAGTAGAATTGGAGATTTTAGAGTGACAGACTAAAATCCCCAATTCGGTCCTATCTTTTGGGTGCTGAAGTGTAGATGTTAGCCCTCAGGCGAAGGGAACGTGGGAGCTCTAAAGTGAGAGCCGGTATCCTCCCATCCTAGCCACAAATTCATTAAACAAACATAGAATTAGTCAATGTTCTTTATGCCTAGACCAAAGGGTAAAGAATATGTATGCTCTTATTTGACACAATACAATTTGAACTGAATCACTTTATCCATTCACTATAATTTCTTGACAAGGAGAAGGATGCTTTTTTATATATTGAATATCACATTAAAAATTTTATTAGTACAATTAGTTATTTAAGAGTTATTAAACTTACATATTTATTTCAATTGCCTATTAGTGACAGATAAGCAATTTGAATTCCATTGTTGCGATTAAGTATTGCTTTTCTAAAATCTTAGTTCGTAGTTCTAATATTACTCCCTATGTGATCGATATCTAAGACTCCATTAGAGCCCTATATTACTTGAGCGATACAAATACTTACGTTGATAAGTGTGACTTTACCATTATTTTATATATACATCTTTATAGAATCTATAATCGTTGTCAAGTTTTTGGTGTCGTTGTTGAGGAATTAAATCTTTTAGCAGCAATATTAAATACTTGTATTTTTAAGCATATATAAAGTCGTTGTCAGGCTCACGATTTTGGCTCCTCCGAGGACTAGGCCGACCGGTAAGGCTAGAGGAGGTGACCAGGAGATCAAGTGAGCTAGGGGAATCTGTTACAACAATTTATTTGGGCAGATGTTTAGTTTTAGTAAAAATCCCTTAAGCTTAAGCAATTTTGGAAATAAATCCCTTAATTTGGGAATCCTTTGGTCCATGGCTCATTTGAGTGGTTCCATGGGGTTTAGCCTGGTCAATAAGGTCCCCAATTTGGCTGTGGTGGTTTTGCCTTGACCAATTTGGCTAGATTGGGTCAACTTTTGGTGATTGACCAATTTGGCTAGATTGCAATTTGGCTAGATTGGGTCAACTTTTGGTGAAGGGTTCAATGTAGGTCAATTTGGATAATGCTTGGGTTTGGGCTAGGCTAGTGATACACCTAAAATATTTTTTATTTTTTTATTTTGAGAAATTGCGCTTTAATAGAAGGTATTTTTGTGTTTTTCTTGTAGATACAGGTAAAAAGGGTAAAAAACGCTTAAAGGCGTGAAAAAGGATCAAATTTGGAGCAAAAAGGTGAAAAATGTCCAAAAGAGTTTTGGGGCATAAGCGCCAGATCCGACGCTTAAGCGCCGGTTAAATTGAGAAGGCCATGCCTAAGCGCCAGAGGCTCTGCGCTTAAGCACCAGTGGCAGTTATTGGACGAGTAAATTTGATTTCTGTGAATTTTGAAGAGGTTTTTGAGGTACCCATTGGCTTAATAGGTGGTTATAACTATCATGGACAAAAATTATCACGAAAGGATGAATCTCTTGGGGAAATACATCGAATCTAGACATATTTTGAAGAGAAACCAAGGTACCTTTTAGAAAATTATAAAAAAAAAGAAGATTGGGACTTTGAAAGAGGTCCTAAAAGTATTGGAAAGTCTTGGAAGTTCTCATTTGGGGAGTTAGTACGGAGAGATTCTTAGGCACCACTTTTACTTTTATTTTATCTTTTTTGTTATTTTGTTTTGAGTGATTGTAAAGAGAAGAGAATCAAAGGAACTTTAAGAGTTTGGAGGAGGACTTGAGATAAGTTTTTATCTTTTTGTTTTGAGACTATTTTTGGTTTTAATTGAGACTTATTGTTGGTTTGACAATGATTTCTTCTTTTAAACTAAAGTGTGGTTTTGTTTCTCCATAGATTCTGAATAGTTTTTTTATCTTTCTTCTTAAAATGATAAGTAATTATGTTTTGGACGGAAGTTGTGGAAAATATTGATCTTCAATGATGAAAGAAGTTGTGATGATTTAAATCTATGCACTTCATTTACTTCTTGATTTGGCCAAACCAGATATTAAAATTTATTGTGAGAATATGTAAGAACCGGGCTGGTATTGTCTCAGTCAATAATTGGAAAGAATCACAAGAGGTTGTATGAATGAGAATGTAGTTCATATGATTGAGTGTAAATAAATAAGGAAATATTCATTGAAGGGTGTAGGGTTAGAGACATTAATGTGACAGGTTAAAGCCCCCAATTTGGTTTATTATTTTAGGTTCTGATACGAGAATGTTAGCCCCCAGGTGGAGGGAATCGAGGGAACTCTAGAGAGAGCTAGTTTCTTCCCTGCCTATCTGGTCTTCAAAACTATTCAAACGTTAAATTAGCCAATGTTCTATATAACATCTCTAGTAAGGGTAAAGAATATTATTGCTCCTATTTGACACCACACAATTTGCATACTTCCACAACAAAATTCTTATACTTATTACTGATTCACAACAAGAAGAAAGATATTTTCATATTTAGTGTTTTTCTTCCACAAAAAACTCTAGTTATCTTTTTAAATTGTTTTTATTTTATTAAAAAATTTTAAAATACCAAAAATATTTAAATTTTCGTTACTACAAAAATCATCTTTAGTTTAGATAATTATCTTTTTATTAAAAATAGAATGTTTGATGTTCAATAGTGCATATTGCATATTCTCCATGTGGGTTTGATTTTCAGGTCGTAATCAAAAAGTTCTATATTACTTGATAACGATACGTATACTTTCTAGTATCCCAATATATATAAATTAAAAGTTAAATTCTTATTTTTCTTTAGGATCAAGTTTTTGGTTTTGTTGCAAAGTAAGAAAATATAGGTGAAATATAATCTGAATTATTATTGTAGTGTGCATATCAGCAGTATCTAGGGAATAAGTTTTTGGCGCCGTTGCCGGGGAGAAATTGATTTTAAAAGTAAATTTATATTTTTAGAAAGTCTTATTTAAACTTTAAGTTATCTTATCTTATCTTATCTTATTTTATTTTGTTTATTTTATTTTATTTTATTATATGTTAGTGTATGTGTAGTTCAGGGTTCTGAAGGACTAGTGCCCTACGATTTTGAATTAGAAAGAAGTATTAGAAAAATCAGAAAAACCAAAAAAGTTATAAATTTTGAAAAATTCAAAAATATTACAGAAATTTCAGACCAAAATAATCAAAATGTTGAAATTCTTCAAGAGTTTAGGTTTTTAAGAGATTATGTCAACCTTACTGTAGATGAACTTCACTGTAGTATTCAAAAACCTACTGTAGTGGCTAATTCATTTGATGGCTAATTCATTTGAGCTTAAACCCGCTATTATTTAAATGATATCAAATAATCAGTTTAGGGGAAAACCAATTGATGATCCAGATTTACATCTTGCCAACTTTCTAGAATTGTGCGCTACATTTAAATATGATGGTGTATCAGATGATGTCATAAGACTCAGGTTATTTCCTTTCTCACTAAAGGATAAAGCTAAGATGTGGTTGAATTCGTTAGCACCTGGATCTATTAGAACTTGGGGTGATTTAGCACAAACATT
>NW_018252507.1:453578-459364 GCF_001263595.1 Phalaenopsis equestris
AGAATCTATCTATGAAGCATGAATAACTCTTAAGAAAGTGTCCACACCATGCTATACCAGATTGGTTAATAATTCAAACTTTTTATAATAGATTAGTTGGATCTCTTAGATCAATTATTGATGCCACTGTTGGTGGTTCATTGATGTCAAAATCATTTCATGACGCTTATACTTTAATTGAAGAAATGACTACCAATAATTTTCAGTGACCTTCTGAGAGGGTAAATCCTTAGAAAGTAGCCAATATTCATGAAACTGATGCATTTACCATGTTTCCAAATTAAGTTGCTGCAATTTATAAACATTTATCCAAAGTTCTTAAGCACTGTGAAGAAACAAATTTAGTCCATAACTAGGAAAAATGCCAATTTATGGTAGCAAAACATCAAATATCAGAAAATGGTAAATTCAAGTGATCACTAATTTACCTTATCCAACATATTTAAGGGAAATTAGGAGTTTTTTAGGACATGCTGGATTCTACAGGTGATATATTAAAGTCTTTTTAAAGATTGCTAAGCCTTTATGCCATTTCCTAGAGAAAGATGCAATTTTTAATTTTGATGAGGAAAACCTAAAAGCTTTTAAGTTATTGAAAGAAAAACTAATCACTGCACCAATTATAATTTCACCAAACTGGGAAAAACCTTTTGAATTAATGTGTGATGCTAGTGATTATGCTATTGGAGTTGTTTTAAGAAAAAGATATGATAAAATTTTCAAAGTTATTTACTGTGCTAGTAAAACTCTTAATGAAACTCAAATTAATTATACAACAACTTAAAAAGAGTTATTAACAATAACATATGCTTGTGGTAAATTTAGATCATATTTAATTGGAACTCATTGTGTAGTGCATACAGATCATTCTGCTATTAAGTATTTAATAAAAAAGAATGATGCTAAACCTAGACTACCTAGACTTATAAGATGAAGATGATTCTTATTTTGCAAGAATTTGATTTTGTAATAGTTGATGGGAAGGGTATTGAAAATCAAATTGCTGATCATTTATCCAGGTTTGAATTAGAATAACCACACTATTTTGAAAATGAAATTAATGAACATTTTCCAGATGAACATTTTGAAATTAATGAACATTTTCCAGATGAAAAATTGCTCACTATTAATGAGTGGCGTGTTCCGTGGTATGCCAATATTGTGGACATTTTTTTAGTGATATTTTACCCTATGGAATGCATACCAACAGAAGAGGAAATTTATTTATAAAGCTAAGACTTATTTTTGGGATGACCCTTTTTTATATAAATAAGGAAAGGATCTGATTATTCGAAGATGTGCACCATTAGAAGAAACTTATGAGATTATCCAAAAATGTCATAATTCTAATTTTGGGGGGCATTTTGGTGTTGATAAAACAACATACAAATTTTTACAATCTGGATTTTATTGACCTACAATTTTTAGAGATATTAATGCTTATATCAAAAATTGTGATCGATGTCAAAGTGTAGGCAACATTTCTAGAAGAAATGGGATACCCCTCAATTATATGCTAGAAGTTGAAATATTTGATGTTTGGGGATTAGATTTAATGGGACCATTTATACCATCTTTTGAAAAAATCTATTAGCAGTGGAATATGTATCCAAAGGGATAGAAGCTGTTGCTTTATCTTGGTGTGATGCTCAAAGTTTTGCAAAATTTTTGAAATCGAATATATTTTGTAGATTTGGGTGTCAAGATTAATCATTACTGATGGGGAAAGTCATTTCAAAAATTCCATAATGGAGAAATTTCTAGAGAAATATCATCTAAATCATAAGATTGCTACTGCTTATCATCCTCAGATAAGTGGTTTGACTGAATTATCCAATCAGGAAATTTAAAGAATTATGGAAAAATCTATGAATCCAATAAAAATGGATTGGCTAGTCAAACTTGACTATGCTTTGTGGGCTTATAAGACTGCATACAGAACTTCTATAGTAATGTCCCCATATACACTAATAATTGGAAAATCTTGTCGCTTACTAGTTGAACTTGAGCATAAGACATATTGGGATGTTAAAGAGTTCAATTATAATTTGAAAGATACTAGTGATAAAAGATTATTATAATTAAATGAGCTTGAAGAGATAAGGAATGAATCTTATGAAAGTGCCAAAATTTATAAAGAAAAGATAAAGATGTGGCATGATCGAAGGATTCTTACTAAAAATTTTTAGCTAGGGCCAGCCAGGGCAACAAGTTTTGCTATATAATGCAAGGTTAAGATTATTTCCAGGCAAACTTAGGTCCAGGTGGATGGGCCCATATTGTGATTAAAGAGTTTATGCTTGTGGAGCTGTGGATACTAAAGATCCTAAGTCTGAGAAAATATTTAAAGTTAATGGACATAGACTGAACCCTTATTTTATTGGGGATCAACATAAGTTTAATGATGGAATGATATTGGTTCAACTAGAGTAAGCACTCATTACGTCGGGCTGATGACGTAAAATAAAGCGCTAACCCATAGTTATCAATGTGTTTTTATTGTGATTGTTGTTTTATGTGTGATTAAGAAAATTTAGGGTAGTATTTTTGAGACTATTATCTATTATTATTGATTTTAAGACTTTATTTAGTGATCTAGACATGTTAAAATGAGAATTTGGATGTTAAGTTGACTAGTGCAAAAATGTGCACTGGCGCTTAAGCGCCAAATATGACGCTTAAGCGCGGTAGTTTAAAAACATGTGCGAAATTAATATTTTAGAAGGGAAAACCGCCTAGAAGTTTGCAAAAACTTACCAAGGCAGTTTCTAAACGTGTCTAGGAGTTATTGGAAGGATTTAGGCCTGTAAATAGAAGGTTTTAGTGAAGGAATTTCACAGATCATTTCTAGCCCTAAAGTCTAAGAGAGGATAGATTTTAAGATGATGTCTTCATGGGAGATGGATTTGAAGAAGAAGGAGGAGACCATGAGGAATAAATTCATTATTCAAAGTTCAAAGTGCAAGTGCACAAGAGATGTATAACTGTTTCTTAGCCTTTACTATTGAAGGGATGTCAGAGAAGATCAACAAAATTGAAAATGCCATGTCTGTACTAGAGACTAAGGTATTGGAGATTCATGCATGTCTTGAGCATATTAGATGGCAATTGAAAATGCAATATACTCACACTGGTTATATAGAGGAAGTAGATGAGGAGATGTTTCTTAAGCAAAAGTGGATTGAAGAAGATTACATCAGAGCACATCACCACCGTCTGTTTTATCAACTTTATAGGCCCAGTTGCCCCAGGAGAGACTAATGAAAGACCTGAATTTGTTCCTTCTAATGAAGAATGTAATTAAGTTCTATGTTTGAAGTTATGTTTTTGTGTGTTTAAAGTCATTGTCTTTAAGTGTTTTAGTGTTTAAGACCTGCTTTTAGTGTTTGTTTTACTTAGGTGTTTAATTGTGAAAGATTGTTAAGTGTTTAAGATTTGTTAAGTGTTTTTATTTAGGAAAATTTTTTCATCCAAGTCTATTTGGAATGAGAACTAAGTGTTTAAATGTATTTGTACTCATTTGTGAATTAATATAAGTTTGTTTGTGTGAAATTTTGTGTTGTTTTAGCCTCAAATTGAAATAATTATTAAGGAGAATTTGAGATAAAGGAGAGTTACGGGAAGTTGAAAATAGTCACTTAAGTGCTATGAGACCATTTAGGGGTGGTTTACTTAGGCAAATAATTCATTTTACTTTAATTTAATTTGAAAATCGTGCACTGGCGTATAAGTGCCACATCTCGCGCTTCAGCGCGAGAAGCGCCACTTACCCGTGCTTAAGCGTCGGTTCATAAAAACCGGTTTGCGAATAGTTAAAAGTGAATTTTAAGCCAAAAATTGCCATTTTTAATGCCACCATCACCTTCTTCATCTCGAGTTCACAATTTTTTAGGGTTAGGGCACATCTAATTTGAAGATTTCTTGGTGGAATCAAGTGAAATTTTCTAGATCCAAGTTCTTTGAGGTAAGTGCTTTACTTCTATGTAAAAATTTTGGATTTTCACCATGTATTTTGAGCATATTTGGAGAAATTTGAAAATTCATTATTCATGGGGAAAAAATGAGGAAAAATCTATGGAAATTGTATGGGAAGTTTAGTTTGTGCTTTTGGAAGTTTTGTTTAGTAATTTAAACTTAATTTTTGAAGTTATTGTTGGAATTTATCAAATTTATAGAATGGCACCAAGAATGAAGAGGAGCAAAGGCAAAGCCCCTTTTGATTCGAGTAAATTTGTTAGTTCAAAAGCTCAAGTTCAGTATAGTGATGCGTTGCAATCAACAAACTGATTCATGAGCGATGTTTTAGAAATCCGGGTGGAGACATGGAAGATTTAATTTTTCGCTGACAGTGGGAATAATTCTGTTGTTTCTCTACTGTGGCAGTTATATTTGTTGTGAGGAAGTTCTATGCAAACCTCCCTGAGGCTGAAGACAATAGAGTCATGGTTCGAGGAAAGTTGGTACATTTTTCATCGGAGGTAATCAACTTTAGGTAATCAACTTATTTTAATAGGTAATCAACTTATTTTACTATTTACCACTGGATACGTTATGTTTTTCTGCAAATTATAGTCCTAGTGATGCGTAGTTAGATGAGATTATTTCTTACTTGACTATTAGGAGAGAACATTGGAAGATCACTAATGAGAGGACAGTCAACTTCCCAACTTCAAAGTTATGTGCACCTTTAAAGGCCTAGCATTATTTAATTTCTGCTCATCTGCTTCTGACCAATAATTTAGTGAAGTGACCAAATAAAGAGCGACATTGAACTATTATATTCAAGAATGAAAGCTCATCAACATTGGAGCTTTGATCTATCAGACTATCATAAGTTCTGCTACATCTGTTACAACTGTAGGTCTGGGATTTGCTTTTTTGATCTTTTCTTTGTGTGAGCAGGCTGGAGTTAAATATGATAGTCGGGATGAAGTGTTATTACCACTAAAGCCCATCATTAAGGTGAATGTGATGACTTATTCTGAGCATTCAATTTTTGGCTGGAGAGGAGGATTTTCTAGGAGCCATGGAATGGAGACATCTGCTGCTTCTACCTCTGCTGCTTCTACATCTAGACCATCTACCTCACGAGCTTCAACATCAAGAGGTGAGTCAACTGAGACCCAAGATCAATTATTGCAGAGGATGATGGATAATATTAATTTTACTGCTGATAGGGTACAAAATTTAGAGCATTTTGCAGAGCATACTGATAGGTACAATAGAAGAAAAAGTGATTATGAAGAGAAATTTCACTCATCTTTGGAGAGCCTCATTAGGGCTAACCAAGGAGTGCAGTTTCTTCCATATCCTAGATACCCTGATTATAAGCTTGCAAAAGTTTGGGATAGCGGTGATTCAGAGGATGAAGAGTAGAGCAGAGAGATTTATTTTATGATTGTAATATGATATGAACTATGTGGTCCGAGCTTGCTACATTTGAATCTATGTGTTGGTTTGAACTAAGTGATGTGGTTTGTACTTTTATTTTTAAGTGAGAATTGTGATGTGATGTGTTTTCATGTTTTGGACTTGAGACATGTATGTATATTTACTTGTTTAGATATTGTGATGTGTGAGACTTTTATTTTTAATTGTATTGTAATGTTTGTGTTAGTTAGTAGTTTGTTTTAAAATTCTAGGCTAGTAACTGTTGTGAGTTTTGTGATTTAGTTAGTTTAGAACTTAACTTAATTCTATGGCTTTTGTAAAGTTGAAAATCTTTCTAACTTAGGTCTTAAATTTGAAACTTAGGAAACTGCTACCCTGTATTTTTCTTTTATCAT
>NW_018252507.1:459817-466130 GCF_001263595.1 Phalaenopsis equestris
GGCGGCGCGGCGGCAGCTGAAAAACTGAGAAGCTGCAGCTGCCCCAAACAGACCCGTAATCTTGTTTCCTTCCTTAAGCATTCAAAACTTTGGTTGGTTTGTTTGGTTCTTTGCTTGGCTTCAAAACCTCTTATTCTGATAGTTTGTATAAAAATCTTAGAAAAGAAAAAAAAATAAAGAAAAGAAAAAAGAAAAAAAAAGAAAGAAAAGAAAAAAGAGAAAGAAAAGAAAAAGAAAAAGAAAAAGAAAAAGAGAAAAAAATTAGGAAGGAGAAGCTTGAGGATTAGTGCGTAACCAAAAATTGGTTCTACATTTGATCTTTTTAAAGTATAAGACTTGAGAAACCCTTAAGCTTACAGATATAATATGGTAAGTAAAATTATTTTTAATGAAAATTTTTAAGTGGAGATAATAAAAGAACTAAATTCTAAATTTGAAAATCTGCAATATATTTTTGAATTAGATAGAAACTCATATTTTCATCTCTCTTAACATTACGAATTTCTAAACTTTAAGTTGGTCTCATTTACTGAAAATTTTTTCTAAATTAGACTACTATATTTCTGAATAAAAATTTTAGTAACTCCTAGAGAAATACATATACATATCATTTATATTTAGTTTTTAAAGATTTAAATGTCACTTGAGGACAAGTAACATTTTAAGTTTGAGGGATTTTGATACAACTAAAATATATAGTGTTTTTAGACACATTTTTATATCTATTTTTTAGATATCGCACTTTAGTGGAAGGTATTTTTGTGTTTTTCTTGTAGATACAAGTAAAATGGGTGAAAAATTCTTAAAGAAGTGAAAAAGGATCAAATTTGGAGCAAAAAGGTTAAAAATGTGCAAAAGAGTTTTGGCGCACAAGCTCCAGATCTGGTGCTTAAGCGTCGATTAAACAGAGAAGGCCATGCCTAAGCACTAGAGGCCTCGCGCTTAAGCGCCAGTGGTAGTTATTGGGTGAGTAAATTGAGTTTCTATGAATTTTGAAGAGTTTTTTTAGGCACCCATTGGATTAATAGGTGGTTATGGCCACCATGGACAAAAATTATCACGAAAGGATGCATCTCTTGGGGAAATACATCAAATATAGACATATTTTGAAAAGAAACCAAGGTACCTTTTGGAAAATTATAAAAGAAAGAAGATTAGGACTTTGAAAGAAGTCTTGAAAGTATTGGAAACTTTTGAAAGTTCTAATTTGGGGAGTTAGTTTGGAGAGATTTTTAGGCACCACTTTTACTTTTATTTTATCCTTTTTGTTATTTTATTTTGAGTGATTGTAAAGAGAAGTGAATTAAAGGAACTTCATAAGTTTGGTGGAGGACTTGAGATAAGTTTTTATCTTTTGGTTTTGAAACTACTTTTGGTTTTAATTGTGACTTGTTGTTGGTTTGACAATGATTTCTTCTTTTAAATTAAAGTGTGATTTTGCTTTCTCCATGGATTCTTAGTAGTTTTCCTTATCTTTCTTCTTAAAATGATAAGTAATTAAGTTTTGGACGGAGGTTGTGGAATGTATTGATCTTCAATGATGGATGAAGTTGTGATGATATAAATCCATGCACTTCAGTTACTTCTTGATTTGGCCAATCCAGATGTTAAAATTTTTTGTGAGAACATGTAAGAACCGGGCTGGTATTGTCTCAGTCAACATTTGGAAAGAATCACATGAGGTTGTATGAATGAGAATGTAGTTCATATGATTGAGTGCAAATAAATAAGGACATATTCATTGAAGGGTGTAGAGTTAGAGGACTGAGGACTTTAAAGTGACAAGTTAAAGCCTCCAACTCGGTTTATTGTTTTAGGTTCTGATACCATAATGTTAGCCCCTAGGTGGAGGGAATCGAGGGAACTCTAGAGTGAGAGCTAATATCTTCCCTGCCTAGCCAGTCTTCAGAACTATTCAAACTTTAAATTAGCCAATGTTCTTTATAACATCTCTAGTAAGGGTAAAAAATATTATTTCTCCTATTTGGCACAACATAATTTGCATACTTGTGCACAAAATTCCTATACTTATTACTGATTCATAACAAGAAGAAAGTTATTTTCAGATTTAGTGCTTTTCTTTTACAAAAACTCTAGTTATCATTTTAAATTATTATTGTTCTAATTGAAAATACAAATAATATTTAAAATTTCATTACTATAATAATCATATTTAGTTTAGAAAATTATCTTTTTATTAAAAATATAAAGTTTGTTGTTTAATAGTGCATATTACGTATTCTCCCTTTGGGTTTGATATCCAGGTCTTAATCAAAAAGTTCTATATTAGTTAAGAATGATACATATACTTGTGTAGTATCCTAATATATATTAATTAAAAGTTAAATTCTTATTTTTCTTCAGGATCAAGTTTTTGGTTTTGTTGCAAAGTATGGAAACATAAGTGAAATATAATCAGGATTATTGTTGTACTGTGCATACTAGATGTATCCAAGGATTAGCTAGTCATGACTTTGAGCCCATTTGATTGATCAAAATTGTGTAGATGATTGTAATGAAATTTTTTTGTTGAAGGATTGAAGTAATTTTGAGTTCAATTGGAAGCTCAATTTGAAGGATTTTGAGATTTTGGTCAATTTGGGCATGTTGGACTAGACTTGGGCTTGGTTGAGCTAGGCTTCAAATTTAGCTCAATTGAATGGTCCAAATGATCAAGGGAGATGTTATGAAGATTTTTCATAAAGGAATGGAGTGCAAATTTTGGGGCTAAGGCAATCAATTTGGTGGGATTTTGAGACATGGACAATTTAGGGAAAAATTGGAGATTTTTAGATTTGGGTTGAAATTAAATGAAATTGAGGCTTTAACAAGGCCAATTGAATGTCAAATTTGATGTGTAGGATTGTTATGAAGAGTTTAGGATTCAAATTGAGGCCAATTGAGTAGGCTATAGGGTTTAATTTGGTGGAACCAAGTCATAGGGTCAAAGCTCAAAGAATGGGCCAATTGAGCTTGTATTTGGTTTTGATTGGTCATATGGAAAGTGACTTTGAGTTAAAGAATTAAATTGGGTGAAATTGGGACCAAATTGATGGACATTTGAGGTGAATTTGGGGAAATTGGGCCTTTAAAGGCAATATGGTGGTTTTGGTCAAAATGACTAAATTAGTCAAATTGGGTCATATTATAGGTGAGAAAAATGAAATTAGGAATATTTGGAAGGTTTTGAGATTTTTTGGGATTGTTTGGAATTTTTGAAATTTTGGGCTAAGGAGGGGCATTTTGGTAATTTGGCACAGTTTTGTAATTTGGCAATTTTTTGTGATTTTGGGTAATTTGGATGTTTTCAGAAGTTTTGAAATGATTTTTGAATAGATTTGGGTATTTTGGGTAAATTTGAGAATTTTTGCCAAATTTAGGGTTTCAAGGGTACTTAGGTAATTTGGGAAAGTTTAGAGGCAAAAATGTCAAGTTGGGTATTTTGGTAGAATTGGGGTGCCAACCACCATAAATGAGCTATGGATCAATGGAAACCCCGTTTGGGTCCTCTATGTAGTTTGGGTCCTCTATGTACTGGTATGTACTGGTCTTAGCTAAACCTAGCCTAGGGCCAATGGGTTTAGGGGACCATATACATGAGGTTCCCAAAGGATTAAGGGATCAAAGTCAAGAAATTTTGGGTTTGTATTTGTGAGTGATTTTGAGTGAGGTGAGTACCATAGCTCTAGACCAACATCTAGGGTCAACCCTAAGGTCAAGGAGTCCTATGGGAACTCTCCTTCGGCTCCCCCATAATGACCCCACCTACTAAGTGCTAGAGGTTAGGACCACTATGTGGAACTTCAAGTTGAGTAAAGAGGAGTTTGAAATTTCTAATGACAAGGGTTCCATTTCTAGTTTTCTAGGAATAGTTAACAGGAAAGTCATATGGATAGACCCTAGGCTACTAAAGAGGAAAAACTAGACCTCAACCAAAAGTGAGGTCAACACATACCAAACCACATCAACATATAATTAAATTAATTAAACACTTATATTCATAATTAAACAATCTTCTAATAACATATTTTCACAAATAACATAAAACTCACAATTATTTATAAAATCCATGCGACTACAAAGCAACATTTTTCAAGCCAATACATCAAATTCAACGTCAAATTCACACCGTACAAACTAACGCTGAAGACTAAATATCAAACACCCAACATTTGACACAAATAAAGTTTAACAATAAAAGTAAATGAAATCTAATATAAACACATAAGACATATATGCAATCATAATTACGAATTTCGTACTAAAACGAGTTCAAACATCTTCTTCACTTTCATCTTCTTAAATATTTCCCATGGATTGGTAGTGAATGTATAAGCTGTAAAAAGGTCAATGAGGAAATTCGTCTGTAGAATATTTTTCAACCCAAGAATTTTTCTTTAACATACACACCATACCTTCTTCAATGCACCTGGTATGTTCAAAATGTTTCTTCATCTTGCAATCTTAATGATCAAATATATCAGAAACATTTCCAATAAAATTCATAATATTTTGTACCTCTTTCTCCAATTTCTTGATCCTTTTCAAAATATCATGCAAATAGTAAGGAAAGTGGGGTTGAATAGGTGATGAATTTTTATATGATTGTTCCATAAGATTAGTCATATTATTTTCCTCCCCATTTCCTATGTAGTTGCAATAAATCTCTGGGTCCATAAACTTCCAAGGGAGAAGCACTTTTTCCCAACTTTCTTAAGGCACTTATGACTGGCTGCACATTAGGAAAATAGTAGAAGAGTGTCCCAACAAATAAGTCGATCCATTTATAATCAAACCCAAAACAAATTTTACAATTAAAGCACCCAAGTCAACAGGTCTTCCAGTTTGAATACAATAATTTAAAACAACCCTTTTCTTGGTCACTAATTGATTTTCATGTTGGAGAAAGCTTTGACGAAATAAATAAATGTCATGCCTTTGATGCAGGATTCAATATTGATGAAGAAAAACTTACATGTCCGTTCTCTCTTGTTGCCCAATTTGCATCTTCATCAATAAAGAATTGATAGAGTTCATTCATGTTATCTCTCATAGGGGGACGAATTTGCATAGTGACAAATAGGGGGCATTCAATCATAAACAAATTTTTTATTCTTGAAGGAGTAAATGGTACCCACCAACCTTGAACATAGACGACTCTTTGGTTAATTCCATGAAGATTAGCATAAAAATGTTTCACCATAAGAACTACTACTACATCAGTGGTATAGCAAAGCCCTTCCCAACGTCTCTGTGCAGTAATCTCCTCCACTTGCACATTTGGTGTGTTGAATCCTTGATTAACAATCCCTCGTTCCTTCATTAATCTCTTCTTCACAAGAACTCGTTTATATAAATTCTGTGAATCAAAACTAATGAACTTCCTTCTATTGAAAATTCCATATCTAGCGGTTTCTTTAGAGTAGGAAGCCATAGGATTTGAAAAAGGATGACTTTCCTTTCATTTTCCACTCTTAAATAACTTCAAAATTCAAGTTTTGGAGTTACTAGGAAGATAATTCACCAAAAATCACCCAAAACAACCTTTAGAATCTTCCAAACTTGTTCTAGTAATTGTGACGCTTCTGGCGCTAGCTCTTTGAAAAATGGCGCCTCTGGTGCCAAATCTGGTGCTCTGGCACCAGTTCAAATTTCTGCACTATGTCATTTTAAATCCAAATAATTCTCAGATCTTCCAGAAAATTTAGTAAATAAAGATGTTTTAAAATATTTTATCAATATGTAAGTCTTTCAAGTACAAGAAATTCATAAAATAAAACATAAATATGGATATACGTTACCAGACTCATGTTTTTATTGCTGATGCTCTGGAAGCTGAGGCATTAGCTATCTTTTGGGCCACCTTGATTGCATCCAAGGCCAATTTCCATAATCTGATAGTGGAGACAAATTCCAAGGTCATGATTAGCATTCTCCTTAATAACATAACCTGGCCCTGACACATTCTGAAATGGAAGAATAGAATTACTTATAACTCTCAGGGCCTTAATCCGAAATTCACTTTTATACACAGAGAAGGTAAAATACCTGCTCATTGGCTTGCTCAGGCTGGTGTTGAGGCAGACAGACCCAATATCCAAGAAACTCCCCCGACCACTTCAACTATTTCTCAAGGGAGATCTTTCTGATTTGCCTTTCTGCAGATTGTTGTAACTTTCTGTCCCTTCAATTTTTGGATTTTCATATATATATATATATGCTTTTAAAGAAGGTAGTTATATATATGACTTTAGTTTCATTTATATATATACATCTTATTGATATATATATATATATATATATCCCCCTCATG
>NW_018252507.1:466368-487251 GCF_001263595.1 Phalaenopsis equestris
GTTTGAATGTCATTCCGGTTTCTGGCAGGATGAAGAAGTGTGGCTACTGCTTTAAGTTGGTGGTGGTGGAGTTAGCTGCTGGCTGCTTTTCGTGAACAAAGATTTCACTGGTTGATCTCCTTTTACTGCTCCTTGAAACCTTTCTTTGGCACTGCTACATTGGTGGCTGGTTGTTCTCCCACTTTCAGCTCTTTTCAGTGGCACTGTTCCATTGGCTTCTCACTCTTCTTTGTTCCACTAATACTGGAGGAGCTCTCACTTCCCCTGGTTTTTTTGGGATTTATTCTTTGTTGGGCTCCCCTTGGGGTGAAAACTCCACTGGTTTTCTTGCTTGCTGTCTTTTTGGCTTTCAGAAGTGGCTCTGCCTCTTTTTCTGTTTCCTCTTGGACAGCTTTTTACTGTCTAGCCAAACTACAAGCTCCTGCTTTTTCTAGAAGGGTGATGGCCTCTTCCATTGATATTTCCACAGATTCCTAGTGGACAAAAGCAACATATGTTGGTGTGGTTGGAAAATCAACTGAAATTTTACAAGATTATGATCTTTTGGTATTCCCACAGGAATTCCATGATGGAATTCCATGATAAATTCCATGATACTGCTGCTAGAAAAGGAAGTAGTCCTTGTATTCACCCTCTTGGGTCTAAAGAAGGTGAAACAGCTGTTTACTTCACTACCAAGGAAATTGATGCTTTAAGAGAAGAGGTTAAGTTCACTTTGGAGGGGAAATTTCAGCTAGGACACCCTGAAATGGAGCTAGTTAGAAGTTTTTTTAAATCACTGAAATTTATAGGCAAGTAGAAAATTGAGCTTTTGGATGGGAGGCATCTCCTAATCCAGCTGGCAGCTGAGGAAGACTATGAAAGATTGTTTGCTAAACAATTTGTTAACATTGCTGGAACAAATATGAAAATTATCAAATGGACTCCAGGGTTTGATCCTAGTAAAGAACCTCCTGTGGTCCCCCTCTGGTTCCTGGAGAACAGCTGCTAAACCTCAATTTGCTGGGGGAATTGACTTTAAGGATCTTGATCAACTCCTTCAAATTAATTTTTGTAAACTCTGGATTAAGTTTAGAACCCAAAATTCCTTGTGGGAAAAATTCATGTGGGGTAAGTATTGCAAAGATCAGCACCCCACACTGGTCCTAAGGAAAATTGGTGATTTTAAAATTTGGGTGAAAATGCTGAAAATCAGACATATTGCTGAAACCAATTACTGTTGGGAATTGGGCAAAGGTGATATCAAGTTTTGGCTTGACAATTGGTGTCCCAAAGACTGGTTATCCTCCATTACCAATATCTACAATAGTGATTTGAAAGTGGCTGATTGCTGGGATGGTGATGAGTGGTCCCTATCAAAGTTATCTAATCTTCTGCAACCTCACTCAATTAGTAAAGTGTCCAGTATAAAGTTTAATAGAAGTACAGTTGACAAAGTATTGTGGCAGACTACTTCCCACCAAAGCCTTACCAAAGCCATATACTCCAAAAGTTTCAGTTGGGAGCAAATACCCTGGGGTGATTATTTATGGAATAATTTCTATCCCCTTCTATGTCTTTTCTCTGTTGGAGAATATTTCATAAACTGATCCCTACAGATGACATTCTCAAGCTGAAGGGATTGAGGGGTCCCTCTACATGCTGGTTATGTAAGAAGGAGGAGGAAACTCTGAATCACTTATTCTTTGAATGTAATTTTGCTTAACTGGTTTGGAAACAATTTTTGAATATGTTGACATTTGATGAGAAAGAGTTCACATGGGATAGACTTGTCAAGTGTTGGTTGTTATGGCAGAAGAGAAAGTATGCTACTATTCCTTTTACTATTGCTTGGTTCATCTCGATGGAAAGAAATAAGGTCAAGTTTGAAGAAGCTAATCCAAATGTTGGGAAAACTGCTAGAAATTGTGTAACATATCTCCATAAGATGATCAACTGGAAAAGATTTCCTAACATTTCCAACTCCTGTCCACATATCAATTCTGAACCTATTCAAGTTATTAGAGTCTACTGGAAAACCCCAAAACATCCCATTATGAAGATTAACACTGATGGAAGCTTTACCAAAAACGGAGCTGGAGTGGGAGGAATTTACAAAAATCATTTGGGTAAGTGCATGCTGTATTTCTATACCCCAATTTTGGCCAATGATGCCACTGAGACTGAACTCATTGCTGTGTATTGGGCAATCAATATTGACACTAAGGCTAATTGGAATATGATTTGGCTGGAAGTGGACTGTTGTAATTATTCCCCTTTTAAATCATGAGGATGGGGCTCCCTGACATCACTCATACTGGCTAATAAAAATCAGAGATCTTAGTAGCAGGATACAAATCTAGTTCACTTTCATCTATAAGGAAGGAAATCAGCCTGCAAACTGGTTGGCCCAGCTTGGATCACATTCTAAAAAAACTGAGGTTGCTGTTAACCCTCCACCAACTCTCCATTATCTACTGCAAGGAGATACTCTAGAAGTCCCCCACTTCAGAATTGCGTATAAGGACACATGACTACATTTGGGGCAGATGCATCCTTACATTCATTTTCTTTCTTTGTTGAGTCATTGTAGTTTTTCTTTTTGGGGGGTGGTTCCTAGCCTTTTTGGGAGATTTCTTGGGTTCTTGTATTGAACCAAAAAGAAGAGTCCCCAGTTTCCTTTCTATTGTTTGTACTAGTTTTTTACTTCAACATGTAGGGAGTCATAAGCAACTCCTTCATCAATATATATATATATATATACCAAAAGTTTAATATTTCATTAAGAATACCTCAGGTTACAACTCTCAGATGGGGAGCTTGTAAAGCATTTTGAGCCAACAAAAAAGGAGAGAGGAGGAGGTGGGGAGTAAGAAACAAGACTTTTAAGGGAAAAAGACCATTCCTAGCAAGCCAATTAGCAGGTTTATTCCCTTCCCTATAAATAAAGGCAAGCTAACCTTCAAACTAGTCAACATGGTCCTAATCCAGCAACCCATTGTAAATGGTACCATTAAGATTGCCTTCCACCCTGTAAATTCTATAGAAGAACCTCTGAATCTCCTTTAATAAATAAATTATGCCAGTGATTCATATTAGCAAGGGTGAGGGCCAAGTACACAACAATCAACTCAGCTTTAAGGGCATCAACATCACAAACAGGAGCCTAAAAAAATGGGAGGCAGTGTCCAAGGTGATTCCTGAACACACCCCCAACCCCAACCCCCAATTGAGAAAAATTGCCATCAATGTTAATTTTTATGTAAGGACAGATAGAGGGGAGCCAATAAACAGTAGAAACCCGGGAGAATGTTGCCTACCAAGTGGGGAGGGGAACATATGAATAAGAAATTTTGGTAGTGTATTAACTTGTGCAGATAAGAAATACAGTGTCTAGTCACTTGTAACTGAGTGCTGGTTTGACATCAAACTTGGCCTTGTTCCTGGGTATCCAAAGGATCCAAGCCACCCTAAAAGGAATTGTTCCAACCTTAGCCGCCTTCCAGCTCTTCCAACTGGAAAGAATATTAGTCCATTCTAAATGAATAGTATTCAGTGTGAGACTTTGAGAGAATTCAACCCATACTTCTTTAGAAAAACTGCATTTGAAGAATAAATGAGGAATATATTCCTCCTCCTCCCCTCAGACCCTTGAGTTTAAGGATATAATCAGTGGGGAGAAGGCCATTGAGAATCCTCCAACTGAAAAAAACATAGAAGGGGATAAGCCTTTCTGCCAGATGAGCTCCCTTGAAGGCTTTTATTCCCAAGTGGTGATTTTATAATAGATAATTTAGTGACGCTCTGAAGCTTACAATCCTGCCAGACCAATTTGTTAGCTCTGGAACTATCAAACTGAATTCTGTTAACTTGCATAGCAGAATGAGGTTGTAGAATGGTTTGGAGGAAAGGAAATGACCAGTGGTTCTCATCTCAATAGTTAGTAGTAGTTAATTGGGTATTAGTATGATCAGTGATGGATTGTAGCATCTCTTTGGGACACCAGGAATCAAGCCAGAAATTAATCTTACCATTGCCAATATCCCAGATGAATAGATCTTCAGCCTAGTTTCTGACTTCAACATATTATCCTATACCCTGGAGTCTCCAAGCTTTCTGTTCACAGTATTAGGATGACAATCACACCTATTTAGCTAGATGTGAGTATTTGTGCTTTCTAGTCTAAATGTGATAAGGTGTTTTGAATCCTTCCTCTCACCAAGGTTGTAACTCTTGGACCTAGTCCGATGTTGTTCAGACTTCCATATGTCATTTTGAGTTTTGGGTCCATCGGTGTTGGAGGAAACCCTTTGTGGAACTATAACTATGTGGCATGAGTATAATTTGCTTTTAGTTAGTCATAATTTTGAGTCACTACATATTAACAAGGATAACTCCTATTTTAGGTTGACTCATCAAAAATTGTACCTTTTCTTTTTTTTTAAATCAACCGCGTTTGGAGTAAACCATTTGGGGAACCATCACAATTGATTTAATTTGGATGATTGTGATGCAGTGAAATTATGATGATGTTAATTAATACTCTAAATATGTAATTCTAATTAAAGAATAACCATTTAACCTTACATTACTAGTTTGACTCATCAAAAGTCGTAGGCTCTCATTTTTCACCTATCGGTGTTGGAAAAATTTTGTTGGGTAGCATTACGATATGATCAGGTAAATTGGCCTTGATTTAATAAGAATACTCATATCCATGTTGGTTTATTGAGTTAGTACTTATAGATATGAAATATGTTCTCTAACACATTCTTTTCTCAACATAAATCATTTAAAACCCACATTTCCTTTCTCAGGTTTTGTTAGTTTTATTTTATTCCCTCGCCTTGATAATTGCTATCGGCTTGACTAGGTAATTCTAGGTTAGCACCAACATGATTATTCTAGTGTCAGTTATTATTAGTGAAGAGATTGGAATGTCTTACTAGGTTTCGTGTGGATTTGACTTATTATTGTAGGTAAGGCATATTGTTTACATTAAATTATCATATTCAAGAAACTCAGCACTTTAGAATCATAGATTTAAAATTTGACTCGGGTGTCTTTACAAATGTGTTAGTCTAAGGAAAATCGTTTGAATGTCATTCCTTCTTCTGGCCTCATATGTCTTAATCTGGTCAAATTTTTTTCGTTCGGTTCTTTGCCATAACTCAATAAATCTGATGTAACTTTTGTGAAAAAACTCACTAACATCAATCATTGAAAGCCTTAGATTAGGGGGTTAAGACAGTTGAATAGCTTTCCACAGGATTATCCTTTTTCATCCATCGGTGTTGGAGTAAACCTTTTGCAGAATCACCATGTTGTGTTTAGGATTATTAATCTTGGGGCAATCACAGTTGGTTATGTAGATTAATGTTTTGAGTTAGTAAATCTAACTATGGGTACCTCCTAACAGATCCTTTTTTAGTATAAATCAACAGCATCCGTATATTTACTTTTCTACTCTTTATTTAATAGTTTATTGAGTAAACCAGCATCAACCAAAAAGTAACATTTGATTTTTAAATAAAACATCCAAGATTTACTCTGAGTCATGATCATATATCAAAGAGCAGGAGTGCTTTGTCTATGTTTAATAAGGACTGACATCATTCTAAACATTGCACTCTACCTCAAAGTTGGGGCGCAACCTTTATAGTACATCGTCTCAACCCGTGATAAAAAAAAGAAGATTTTGATAAGCTCTATAAAAAAAATCTGAATGCCAATAAAAATATATATATGAATGGCATGTAAGGCTCCTAGAAGCTTTGTGGGCTCTTCACCCACTTTCTGTTACGCTTCATGCGTTTTCATGCGTTGACCCTCTGGGTTCTGCGGCCCTTCCTTCGGAAGAATGGCTAGCTTTTGTATGTGGACTCTTCACCCACGTGTTTTCACGCTTTATGCATCGACCCTCTGACAGACTTTTTGTAAATCAACAAATACAAGAATTTGATGGCGCTACTAGAAGATTTAATTTCCAAGATTTAGCAAAAACTTATTGGCTAGTGAAAATTGAGACATATAGGTCTTCCCCTTTGGCAACTAATCTTGATTAAGCTTTTGAAGCCCACTGAAATGCTAAATCAAATTCCATCCTATATGACTAAATGATCTTGTGCCACCACGTAAGATTCAGTGATTAATTCCTTGGCTAAACAAATCTAATGTAGAACAAACCACTTACTAGTATTACTCTTTGAATTTGAGAAGAATCTCCAACTTTTGTTGATTAATTCCTTGTGCCATCGACCATCAACTTTGCATAATCTCCAACTTTTGATAAGTTGTAGTTGTAATATTACTTCAATTAGTAAATATTTACACCAATCTATTTGTCTTGTTTACCTATTAGGGTGAATATCAATCAAGCACTTGAAGCTAAAATTATCTTTGATTGGCTTTGAAATAGAAGTAAGATCCTTTAAGCATTCTTTCTCGTTCTTATTATCTTTTATTAGCTCTTAGATTAGATGTAAATCCAATGTGTTTTCTATTCACATATAGTCATTTTGTGTACCTTTTCGGTTTGAATGTGAATCTCTTTACCCTTCTTTCTAAATGAATTTAGCTATTGAGCTTTTCCCTCTTATTAACTCTTGGACTAAATATAAATCTAGATTGTTATCTATTCTGACCTAATCATTATGTTCACCTCTTTGGTCAAATGTCAGTAATTGCATTTTTCATTCAAATGGTTTAGGAGATTTGATGAGTTCTTTTCATAAATTAAGTCAATTGACATTTAAAGCCTAAAATAATAAAAACAAATGAAATATAAACTCCTACAAAGAGTCCCAAATTAAACTTGAAATCTCAAAAAAAGAAATCCCAAATGAAACCTCTATAAAATTGAAACTCTTAAACAGAATTTTCTATGAATCCTCATTTGAGAAAAAAATCAAAATCCCTCATATTTAAATTAGAAT
Organism: Phalaenopsis equestris; assembly: GCF_001263595.1. Lineage (NCBI taxonomy): Eukaryota > Viridiplantae > Streptophyta > Magnoliopsida > Asparagales > Orchidaceae > Phalaenopsis > Phalaenopsis equestris. The sequence goes on from NW_018252507.1 coordinate 473,283, forward strand.
TTTAATCTTCAGATTATCCTTTGAAATCTAAACTTTTTTGCTTAATAATAATCTCCTTACACTAAAATTTTTTTTATTTTCTTTGGTCAACACCAATATGTGTGTCATACTTTGAATCATCAGTTACACATATTGAAGGACCATTTATTGATCTCATTTTTGAATTGTTAGACTACACATATAGATTTTTAGATTGTTAGACTGAAGCTTGGTCAGACTTCACTTGAGCTCAATATTCACTAAAACCTAGAATTTTTTATTTGTCTCTTGAGGTTTTTATAAGGTTCAAAATCTCATTTTGAAAGTCGCATAAAACTTATTATCATAAATAAAGATCTTGCAAACCAATTTTATGAACAATTAAAATAATTTTTATGTAAAGCTGTACACTTAAATTTAATATGTATGGAAAAAGTCTAATGTTTAAATTTTTCAATGAATCACTATTTTTAAAAACAAACTTCACCATATCATCAAAATCTATCAAATTAGTCCTTTCGAGCACAATTTCAACCTCATCTGGATACCATTTGAGTAAATGATAATCAAAGGGAGAAAAGGATTATTAAGAGATAAATCGATAATTTTAGCATAATTTTTTCAATATGACTTCAAATCAACTCTGATTTACAACAAAAGTTCCTTTAAATGTAAAACTACAGAAATTTGACAAATAAAATCTAATAAAAAAATTTGGTAATATTTGACAACTTTCTCTCTCTAAAGGTGGGACCCACTTTGACCAGTCATATCTCTTTATCAAGTTAGAATTGGTCAAAATCAACTAGACCATTAAAATTCTTAAATATATCTCAATCAATTTGAAAAAAAGTTAAACTTATTATCAAAGTCAACTTCCCAACCACCATAACCACTTCTCCAACCAACTTTGAACTTAAAATGCTCATAACTTTGGCTAAACAATTCTATTTTTGAAACCATTTAAACCATTGGAATCCTTATTTCTTGTCCTTTGAAATGATATATAATTTTGAATATTTATGTTCATCCCTACTAATTTTATAGAAAAGCCACTCATTTCAGCCTTAGTTACCAGAATGTAGTTTTCTTATTTAATCATCCTTATTTGTGCTCCTCATGAATCCATGTGCTCACATTTTCTTGGCCTTATCAACAAAAATTGAATTTTGTCCACATTATTAGCCCCAACTCCCTAATCCTCTCTAATTGAGGCCACAACTGCAAGGAAAAACTTTCTCCTCTCCATCCCATTTAAATTCTCCTCTCTATCCCTTACAAATTGGATTTTCTCTCTTCTTCAAACCAAAATCATGGGAATCAAAGGATAATCCAAGGAAAAAATTCAAACGATCCAACTAATTAAAATCATGAAAAGCTTTGAGATTTCTAATCTATTCTTCCACAAATTATTCATGTTTTATAATGTTTTTCATTTTTTTTTCTTCTGAAGCATGTGCTTGATTTCAATCCACAAAATTCCATTTGTTTGCTTAAATTTTAATTAAAACCAAGATTCCATGTATGTTCCATGTCATTTTCATCAAAATTAATCACAAGATTTTGAAGTCTATCCGTAAGGCTTTTACTTTTTATTCATTTTTAGTTCTCTCAAAATCTTTATTATATATCATGTTTATATGTTTGTTTAAGGTAAAATTGAGAACTTCAAGTAATCATAGTGATTTTGATTGAAGTATTTCCTTTCATGTTTTTTTATATGTTGTTATCTCATAAAATCACATGTCTTTATATGTAAAAATATATTATCTTAAAATCATAAAATATTTTTTGGTAATTACTTCGTGCTATGTTATAGTTATGTTAGTTCATTTGTCAATATCTGTTCTCTTGTTTAGTTAATGAAAATAAAAAAACCTATTTTTGTTGCTATGGAAAATACTCTAGGGTTTTATTTTAAATAACTTTTTCTAAAATTTAAAAGTCATTATTCTATAAATATAACACATGTTCATTCTTATATAGTCTAACTGAAAGTTCATGTTTATGTTCCATAGTTTAATTAGCTTATTATTTCATGTTAAAACTTTCCATTTTCAAATTTTTGTGTTAGATTATTTATCCTTCAAGTTTTTATAACTTAGTGTTTACATTAAGTAATTAACACCTTCATTCTCCTTAATTGACCAAAATTGATAAGTTAACCTCACAAAAACCTCAAAACTGAGAGCCTACATGCCCATTTTTTCTTTGGTCAAGACTTGTATGGGCTAAACATGCTTTGAAAACCCCTTGGCATCTCACACACTTGATTGGAGGATCAGGGCACTGATGCGCCCCTAGTGTGTGCTATTTTTTGTGTGTTTTGCATCAATTTAAATCCTCGATAACAGTGCCAAAAACTTGGCCCATACCAAAATTACGCAGTAATTTAGCTTTCAAAATATGGCCAAAAACTTGACCCAATTTATATTAAGTAGTTATTGTGCAAATTCAAAATGTTTATAAAATATATAAAATAGTTCACACACTAGGAGTTTTACGCAAGTGCACGTATCTTTTCAAATAATATAGAGTTTTGTTTTAAAATCTCAGTATCGATCCCACAGAGAAGTGCAGTAAGAAATCCCTTAGGCTAATTCCAGTCTACCACTATCAAGTCTTAGTTTGGAAGATGGAAATTCTTATGATAATAACATAAATCACAATATTCAAACTATAAAAATTAAAGTAAGAAAGACAAGTTAATATAGGTTTAATGAATGCTAAAAGAAAGTAACTAAAAAACATAAGTTTACTAAACTAATTTCTAAACTTCAAAGTTAAATCTACTACAACTAGACAAAGTTTTGAGATGAAGAGTTCAAATTTAAGAAAGCATCCTTCCCCTTTACAATGAGTATATAGATTGTGAGAAATGAAAATAATTTGAAAATATATATTAATAGAATGTTTTGTGCCAAATACAAGCAATCCTATTCGTTACGCTCTTCCAAGTGCTATAAAGAATATTAAGTAATCCAGAGTTTGGTCCCTAATTTCATGGTTAGGCTGAGAGGATACCAGCTGCAACTCCAGAGCTCCCACTACTCCCTCACTTGAAGGCTAACAATCTCGCATCAGTTTCTAATCAACTAGACAAAATTGGAGATTTTAATCTGTCACTTTAAAATCTCCAATTCTGCATCCAACAAAGTTATTTCTCTATTTATTTGTACTCAATTCCATGAGTGACATACTCTCCAATGAAATCAAATGTGTCTCCCCATGTTGTAGAAATCATAGCCCATTTTGGAACATTGTTTCTCAACACATTTTAACATTTTAATTGGTCAAATTGAAAAGTAAATGAATGAAAAGTAAATGAAGATCAGAGAATGAAGATCAGAGTTCAAATCATAAAAAAATTATTGACATTTAATAAAACAAAATCACTTCTTCATAAAACTAAATCTCATTGTAGGGAGAAGGATAAAGAAGACTTCTTAGAATTGATGAGAAGAATACAAAAAAACACAAATTATATATATAAAAATAAGTTAAAAAAAATAAATGAAAGACAACTTATCTCACAATCCTTCCCAAGAAAATCCTTAAAAGTTCTCTTCAAGCCTTTCTCTCTTTATAATCACACTCAATTATCTCCTAGAAATGTAATGAAGAAAAAATCTCCCACCTTCCCTCTCTTCTTACATCCCTAGAAGAAAATCATTTCTTCTCCAAAGCCTTCCTCTCACTTTCATACCACACACACACCACCAAATCACGTCCAAAACTCCTCTTGAAGCTCTAGTCTTCCTTCTCTTTTATAAAAGGCTGCCTCTCTCCAAAAAGAATTCAAAATTTCCTTTAAAATTCTATCCAAATGTAAACTCATTTGAGTTCAAAAGACATGTCCAATGATCCAAGAGACATATCCCAACATAAAAGAACCTTGCAAAGTGTCTAGATGCATTGAATCACTCAAAGGAGTGTTTAGAACAAGTGTCCTTTTGAAAATTTGCTCAGAATTTGTCCCGAACTGCCTTAATATGCAAAAGTCATCTCTGACGCATCTTGCACCATTTTTGGCACATCATGCACCATTTCTTTGGATTTTGGAGCATCATGCTCCACCCTGCAGCAGCTCCACTGCTTTGCTCCGTTTGGCCCCGTTTTAGCTCAGTTTTGCCTCGTTTTAATTATGTTTTGCACCTAACAGATATACCTACAAAATAAGCATGAAAAAACCTTTCTTTAAAGTTTAGTTTTATTCAAAAACATGTGAGAAATGTAAAATATATTAAGCATAGAAAGACATATCAAAATGTGCTAAGTCAGAATTTTCTTTCTTGCTCGTTTTTTACTCCAAATTGCACCATTTTTTCTTTATTTTCTCCAAAAGTTCATTTCTTGTACCTAAAACAAAAAACTATGCAAAATAAATTCCATTAAAGTGTAAAATCATTAAAAATGATTAAAATTGAGCATAAAATATATATATGAAAAAGTAGGTAATTTTTAGGCGTATCTGTCACTCATCTTCAACACACATTTTGCGGACCTTTATTCTTATGTTATGAAACTGATATGTCCTACATCATGCTTAATTTATATTATATTTTTCACCTGTTCATGAATAAAAGTGCACATTAAATAAAGTTATTTTAATATTTTTCTTGCAAGTATAACAGGTAGGACACATGGAGTGAAGCAGAGTTAAAATTGAGTGAAATGGAGGAGAAATGGAGGTTTTGGAGCAAGCAGACTAGTGCTTAGGTGCTAGCCTTTAAGTGCCAAGGCACTCCACCCAAGCATATTTGTGCTAGCTTACTAGGAGCCTAGGTGCTAAAACCTAATCTGACAACACCTAAGCACCATGTTTATCGGGCCAAGACGTTGGCCATATTTTAGGCAGTTTTAGTAGATAATTCAACACGACCTTAAGAGTTATAGGGTCAATTTAAGTGGTTTGAGTGAGTAATTCTAACCCTTATGAAGACTTGTGGAAGTGAAGGAAGGCCGATGGGTCGTAAGAAGATCTAGGGTTTGGTATTTTCCACTTTTCTTGAGAGACTGATGAGTTTTGAGAGAAAATTGTAAGGGGATCATTCTAGCATTGTAGGGAGCAGTTGAATACATTATTATAGGGAGATTTTCATCTCTTTTTAGAGGATAAAGTTAAGTATTGTGTTAAAATTTGTCTTGTATTTCTTGTGAACACATATATAATGCATTTGCTTTGTTAAATGATGAGGATTTCTATGTTGCTCTTCAGGCTTTGTGAGTTGATTTCTTTTTACCTCTTTTGTGATGAATTGGTAGGACTTGAAGGATGTGTAGAATACTTTTAGAATTAGTTTTTAATATAAATATAATGAGTATTATTCTATGCTTCGTTTACTTTCTGTACTGGCCATTAGAAGTGTTAAAATTCATTGTGATCAATTAGGACTCAGGAGAGTGGTGGAAGAAGAACTATACTATTCATAATGTTCTATAGACTATAACAAAAGTAGACAATATGCAATGCAAAGGTAAATATGCTTTGATGGGTTCAATCTAGGGATTAAGGAATTAAACCTAGGTTAACCAAACTTTTTTACGTGCTTAAAAGAGTATAAACAAGATATATGCTTCTACTTGTCATTAGTAACAATAATTATTAATAGTGTTTAATCCTACTATCCACTTATGCAATCATAAGAGAAAGGTAGCTCTTACATGCTGTTCTTCACTGAACAAATTGATATAGTTAGATTTAGCTTTAGACTTAGTGTTGTGATGTTGGTGTAGTTTCCAGAAAAATACCAATTAAAGCAACATTGTGAATTAAGACTAGAATAAACTTTTCTTAAAGGAGTCGTTACCTCATTCTCTCTGTGAGATCAATAATCTAAATTCAATAAAGTCATATATTATAAAAATGATATGTATACTTTCTTGAGAAACCCTAGTCTTCAAGAATATTTAATTTTAACAATTAATTCAAGTTGTTAGGGAATGGATCATGCTTTTTGGAGCCATTACCAGGACTTATATGATTGTAATAATCGTTGGGGCAGATTAGGTTTTTAGAGCCGTTGCCAAGGATTGAACCCAGGTGAGATTGAGAATATGAAATAGAAGGTTGAGAAGAAGAAGGAGCCTGAGAAGAACTCGCTTCGTATCCAAAAATAGCTTGTTTATCATATATAATCACAGTTGCCTTACTAATGAGATTTAATGTATGAGCACTTGAAGATTATAGAAGATTGTAATGATATCACCTAAGAAAATGTAGACTATTTGACACATTTAGATTGAACAAACATAAGTCAAAGATATCATGAAGCTTGTGTCTGTGCTACATAAATGAAAATGCATTGACAAAATCAATGAATTGGAGGTGATAAAATAATGGAGTTTCATGCATATCCTTCATACTAGTTATATGAGCAGAGTGGAGAAATGAAGGAGGATTTAGAGGAGGAAGTTGATACTGAAGCTTATGGTGATGTTGCTGATAATGACGAGGATGAGGAGGAGAATTTTTTATTATGATGTGATGTATTGATCACTTTTTTTCTCTGTTGTTGTAGTAATTTATTTACTTTTTATTCTTCTTTACTAGACACTCTCTCTTACGACCGATATTATGGATGTACTAAAGTAATATTTTTTGATGCTTTGGACTTTATGTGAACTTACTTGATGTGACATTGTAGTTCATCTTAATGTAAATTTCATGTTAAAAATTTTGAACTAAGATTCACTTACTGTTGCATACTTGTTTTTTATAGTTATACATGTATATTTTTTTATGATAGACTCAAGTAGTAGAAAGTAATTCAGTTTTTTTTTTCACTCTGCTTATATTTATGTTATGAATGTTTTAAATGCTAAAAAAAAGAAGTTTGGAGGGAAGAAAATTTTTTTAAAGCTTAACTTTATTTGTCTTCATTAACCTGCATTTAAAAATTTTATGTTTTTAAAAAAAATTGAGGTTCGTGATGTTACCTTTAGATTACTTCAATTTTGATTATAGAAATGACGTAATAGATTTGATTGAAATTCTAGGTAAATATGACTTTTATATAGATAAGATATCTTGAAAAAAACATGTAGAAAAATGATTTTACTGCTTGTTGTAGAGAATAGTTGTATATTTGAAAACTACGAATCCTTAGATTTACATTTCATAAGATTTGAGCCTCTATTAAAAAATATTTCAACTAATACTTTCATATTTTGAAAAAATTGTTAAAAATAAAGGAGAGTAATAAATTTTACTTTATGTAGATGAAAGTGAAATTAAAAATTATTAAAGATCTATCCAGATATAGTAATCCTCCTTTAAATGTTATGGATTGAAAAAGATCCTAAAGAAAAAGAAAAAAAGAACAGAAAAATAAATATTAAGGTACAAGAAATTTGAGGATAAGCCTAATTAAAAATTAGTTTTACTTAATTATTTTTAAAGTAAAATACATTATTACAATCCTAAACTTATTTATACTTTAAAAAGTATTAGTTAATCTTGCTAACTGACTGCTTTGATTCTATTTTATATACTTTCAAAGGGTCCTATGTTTGGTAAATATCAATTATTTTTGAAGTATATAAAAAACCAAGATTTTGAAGTTGAATAGAAGGTTTTCATATACCCTAGTTCTAGGGTGATTTACTAGAATTTTTTTAAGTTAAACTATGACATTCCTGATAAAAAAATATTGATACTTTTTAATAAAACCCACTTTCTCAAATTAATAGATTTAATTTAATAAATGCTAGTGTTACTTAAGCACAAGTAAATTTGATGATCGGGGATTTTGATATGTCTTAAAGGAAGCTTAATTCCCTTTTTATTTTGAACCTGTTTATGAATAAAACTATACTTTAAAGAAAAGTATTTTTGGGTTTTTCTTGTAGGTATAATATGTAGAACACAAGGAGCAACGCGGGGTAGAAATGGAGAAAAATGGAGACGAAATGAAGCATTTGGAGACCAGCAGGCTGGAGCTAGGCGCTAGCCTTATGACACTAAGGCACTCTACCTAAGCCCCATGGTGCTAGCTTACTTGGTGCCTAAGCACTAGAACCCAGTTTGACAAATCATTGGTGATATCTCTGTGGTACCAAAATGTTGGCCAGTTTCTGGGCAATTCCAATTGTTAATTCTACAAGACCTTAAAAGTTATGGGGTGAATTTAAGTGGTTGGAGGGAAGACTGTTATCACTTCTGAAACCTTGGAGAAGTTAAGGAAGGTAGATAAGTCATAAGGAGATCTAGGGTTTGTTATTTTTCCCTTTTCTTGAGAGATTGGTGAGGGGTTTTGAGAGAAATGTGTAAAGGAATCATTTCAACATCATAAGGAGCACTTGGATACATTGTTGGAGGGAATTTTTAATTTCTTTTCATAAGTATTGTGTTCCATTTATTTTGTATTTGTTGTAAACATAACTTTCATGGATTTTCTTTGTTAAATGATGAGGATTTCTATGGTGTTCTTCATGCTTTATGAGTAGATTTCCTTTTACTTTTCTGTTATGATGAATAAATAGGACTTCTAAGATGTGTAGAATGATTTTTGAAGTGGTTTTTAGTTTCAATGTGATGAGTATTCTTCTATGCTTTATTTACCTTTCGTACTGACCATATGAATTATTCAAACTTGTTGTGATCCTTTAGGACTCGGGAGAGCAGTGGAAGAACAATTATACTATTCACATTATTTTGTATGCTATAATGAAGTATGCTATAGGAAATTAAAATAGATAAAGAAGTATGCTTTGTTGGGTTCAATCTAGTGTTTAAGGAATTAAAACTAGGTTAACCAAATTTCTTTACTCCCTCAAAAGAGGGTCAACAAGATATATGATTCTATTTGTCAAGAGCCACAATATCAATTCATAGGTGTCAATCCTACAATCAATTTTCTAATCATAAGAGAAATGTAGCTTTTACATTTTGATCTTCACTGTCCCACTTGAGATAGTAATTTTAACATTAGACTTAGTAATGTAATTTAGGGGTATTTATTAGAAAAACCACCTTAATCAACAATCTAAACTAAGTCCTATTAGTCATATAATAGACTTTTCCTTCTTAAAGGATTCACGATCTCATTCTTTCAATGGGATCAACAATCCAAAATAAAGCCCCATATTACTGAAATGATACATTTACTTGTGTGAGAAATCCCAGTGTATAAGAATATCTAATTTTAATAATTCAATCAAGTTGTTGTGATTGCTGGGGCAGATAAAGTTTTCTGCAACCATTATTAAGACTTATATAATTGTGATAATAACTGGGGCAAATCAAGATCTACTCTACAAATTGAATAACCAAAATGCGTAAATATTTTGAAGACATCTTTTTAAGTAATGTTCCAAATTTAACTTTTTATTTATGGTTGCATGGGGATAACATGGAAATCTCTTTTGTCTAACAATGTACTTCCTGTCTAGGTTAGTATAGTTTTGTTTTTACTATATATATAGATAAGAAGTTGGTTTTCTCTCTAGCGACACTTCCACACGGCTTAGGGTTGCTGCATCAATGCTAACATGGCTTCTACTTCTAGTTTGGTATTTTGCTTGCTTTACTTTTCAGGTCGTGAACTACTTTTTTTGGGGGTTGGACCTTCCATCATCAATTTTTTAAAATTTCACTATTTCATTGGGTTACTATTCCATTGGCACCCTTTTATGGAATCTGATCAAGTGGGTTAGAATCCTACTTTATGATTTAGAAACATTTTCTTTGCTGATGTTGTGGCTAAAAATGTGGATTTATTGATTGTATATGTGGACAACTCGGTTTTCATCAATGTTATCATACTGCCTATGAAGGGAAGATAGACTGTGCCTTTGTAAGAAAGCTAGCTGCAAGGGTGGGAAGTAATTTTTTTTATCTCTAAAAGTAATATTAAAGACTTAGCAGATGACTGGAAAATTACTTTGGTTCAAAAACTAAACCTGGATCACCTTAAGATGGAGTTAATAAGGAGAGCCTTTGAAGATTTGAATGTTTTGTTGATTGGGAGGTAGAGATTTTGATTGAATGCATGTAATGATTCAAATTAACAAAAAGGAGGATTATGCTAAAATATCCTGAAAGAAATAATTTATAATTGAAGGGAAATTTAAGAAAATTCTTATATGATCAACTGATTTTGACCCCACACGAGAATCCCTTCTTGTACTTATCTGGTTCAAATTCTTATGGCTAAAATTACATTTGTTTAACCATCAAATATTATTCTACTTACATGTAATACTTGGAAAGCTTATGATGCTTGATATCCCTACCTTTAATCTACCCAAACCCTCACTTTCTAGAATTTTTGTTGAGAGATACATGACATTACTTAAGGTGGAAAAGATTTGGATAGCTACAACTTAGAATGGCTATTGGCAGCAAGTGGTGATGGAACAAAGACCTTGGTACTATAGCAATTGCAAAATATTTTGGCATAGTATGGGCAAGTGAAATAGACTTCATCCTAATATAAAAAATAATTTCCCAGTCTACATTGTTTCCTTAGATTAACAATATAAGTTTAACATAAAAAAAAAACTAGAAGAAACTAATAAAAATCATAAAGACACACTTGCTAAGGAGGAAGGGAAAAAAAAGTTGGTGCCGAGGAAATACAAATGCTACAGAAGGAGCAATGTAGAAATAATGATACTAAACAAAAACAAGTGATACAACAAATTAAGGTGTCAGGCGGAAGTGACATAATAATGAAACTCAGGTTCCTTGTGTGAATGTACCGATCTAGATATAACACAAGCAAGTTCTTTAAATAAAAAAAAGTAATCAAGCTTATATTCAACTTGATGACCACATTATAGCTGAAATGGGGTAGGATTTAGAACAGGAATGGAATGTCTAAAATCAAGGAAGAAGAAGAATGGTTTACAGAAACATAGAAATCTACATGATGATAACTTCATAGTGACAAGAGGTAGCTCTTATAATTTTAAGGTTGACTCTCTCTCTAGGCTCACTAGGGGAAAGGTTTTCCACCAAGATTAGGCTCCTTTGTTAGAATATTAGGGGAATGGTTCATCCTAGTTCCCTTAATAGACTATTACAACTCATAAGGAAGTATAAACTATGTTGGTTTGCTTTCTCTTAACATATGATATCTAAAAATACTAAAAACATCACTAAAAGATTTTTTTTGGTTTTCAACACTTTTGCTAACATAGGAGATAATATTTGGCTCTTTTGTAGAAAAGTGGTCACATGGGCTGTGCTGGTGGATAATCCTAAAATTTTTCATATTGAATTTAAGATTGAATATATGGGTGGTTGTGCAACATTTTTTTATGATGGATGCACTAATCAAGATAAGATGGACCTTTGGATGAAGTTGAAAATGATAAGTGGAAATATGACTGTTAGTTAGGTAGTTTGAAGAGAATTTAATAGCTTCTTTTCCCCTATTGAAATAAAGGGGGGCAGAGCACTTGATCTAGAATACGTTATCAGATTTAGTGAAAGCATCAAGGAGACTGATTTATATGATTTGGGATATTAGGGCTCACCTTTCACAAAGTGGAGAGAGAGAGATTAAGGAGATTCCTGATAGATTTCTTGTTAACCATAGTTGGATAGAAAACCTTTTCCACAAAACAGTTATCCATCTTCCAATATCTAGATCTAATCATAGACCCATTTTATTAACTATATTAAGTTCCTAGCTTGTCATAAAACCAACCTTCAGATATTTAAATGTGTAGTCTACTCACGCTGATTTTCAGAATTTAGTATTCAAGACTTCGTAGGGCATTGAAGATAGTTATCTCTGACATAAACTTTGGACGCTATAAGAAAAAGTACATAAACTTTGGACACTATAAGAAAAAGTGTGTAAATTTCTAAAACAGTGGAATTGGGTCAGGTTTGGCAATGTATTCTTAAAAGTGAAGTAGGCTGAGAATGAAGTGAAGAGTTTGAAATGTGGCTTGTAAACAAAGATTATTCAAATATAGTAATGGAATTAAGCAAGGTGATCCCTTTTCTCCAACCAAATTCATCATTGCTTTTTACTATTTTTCAAGGATATTGAACCATCCAATTTGACTTAGTCTATACAAGGTATAGTCACAAATCTAATATTATTATCTTCCATTTGTCCTATGCTGATGTTCATATTATGTTCTAAAATGCCACACAAACTGCTTTGAAGAACATTTACAAATGCCTTATGAAATTTTAGCATATATTTGAGATGAGTTTCAAAAAGTAGAAATGCCATGTAGTTTTTGATAGAGTGGTCAAGATCTCTACAAAACATTAGATTTCACTTCAAATCTCGTGTTCCTCTAATGTATCCAGGTGTATAATGTAAAAGTGGAAGAGAAAGGCAAACTCAATTTATGGAGGTCGTTGAGAAAATTAATGATCAGTTAAACTACTAGACAACTTCATTTTAGTATAATGGAGATAGGATTACATTATTGAAAAGTTTTCTCACATCCTTCCCCTCTTATATTCTATATATGGTAACCATGAAGAAGAACACACCATTAGTAATGAAAGGATGCTTCAACATATTCTTGTGGACTGGTAAAAGGAAGCAAATGCATTGGACTAGTTTGCATAAATCAATTACTACAAATTATGGATCAGATTCAAAAAAACAATCATTATGGGCAAAATTCATGTTGGGAAAATACTATAAAGAGAAATACCCTACCACTATTACAAGGATGTTGGGGAATTCCAGAGTTTGGGTTAATCTACGGAATAATAGAGACAAAGTTAAAAATAGTTCATTTGGGAGTTAGGAAATGGTCAAGTTAACATATGGCTACACAAATGGGCTCTAGAGGGAAAGTTTCAAGGATATCAAAAGGGTGAGGGTACACAAAAACTCAACATTTATTACTTCTAGATGAGTATCAATGGTGCTGTAGATTTTGAACCCTCTAATAAACTAGGAACATTTTCATCATATCACCAAAATCCACTTTAATTGAACCAAGAAAGTTAGAATAGTCATAAAGAACACTAAGAGCCAACATCTGTCTCAATATATATATATATATATATATATAATATAAAAAAATGAAGGGTGGCGGCTGTGTTCTCAAAGGGTTTCGGCACAATGGCTCAACTGGCTACTGTAAATGGCCTAATCTTTGCTACCTTTTTCTTTCAACTGGTTTTCTCTCTTCTCATCACTGGACCTTGCAAGTCCTACGATTCTCAAAGCTTTTACTTCTTCCCGGATCTGGTTTTTTCAAATTTTTACTGTTCCATTGCTTTGCACATAGTTTTGCCTTCGTTTGTCTTCTACCTACTGTGGGGTTGGTCTAGCTTTGGCATCTCACTGGCAGTTTTGACATCTCAGGGACCACTATCTTTCTATATTTTTATATTTATAAAAAGGTTCTTCTTTAATCTTCTATTGCTTAGCCTTATTGTGTTTCTGCTTCCCTTGTTTGGCTGTTTGCTTGGAGCTTTCTACCTGCTGTGAGGTTGGGCTCTTCTGGTTTTTCACAGGCTGAGGACTATTTTAGGTTAATCTATCTCTGATAAACCCCTTCAGTGATGTTAGATCCAATTGACATTTCCACCAATATTCAGTGGCCAAAGCTACTTTTGTTGACATTGGGGGAAAGGTCAGGAGATAGTGCTGAATCCTGATGATTTGGTTTTTCCTCAAGAATATCATGAGGATAATGACCCTCTTTTCAAACCCATATGCAAGAAAAGTGGGAAATTAACTATCTATTTTACTGAAGCAGACCTAAATGGTCTAACTGAATGTCAAAAATTCTCCTTAATTGGTAAATTCCAACTTAGCCATCCTAAGATGGAATCTGTGAGAAGATATTTTGATGGACTGAAATTCAAAGGGGCTTGGAAAGTAGGCCTACTTGATGGTAGGCACATACTTATTAATCTCTCAAGGGAGGAAGACTATGCTAGAATTTTCTCCAAACAATCCATATTGATTGAAGGAATTCCAATGAAGCTTTTAAAGTGGACTCCTAAATTTGATCCCAACAAAGAACTTCCCATTGTCCCCATATGGTTTAAGTT
>NW_018252507.1:488722-489313 GCF_001263595.1 Phalaenopsis equestris
ATATCTTAACATGTGGTCAATGCATGGGGATTTTATTAATCAAGTATCAAAGGCCTGGACTGATGTCCATCATCACATACCAAGTATCAAGCTTTGGATGTTACATAAAAAAGTCAGCAAACACCTCACAAATTGGAATTGGGAGGTGGTGGGGAACATTAATAAGAAAGTCCTTGAAGCTGAACAAAATGTTTTGCTCTTAGAACAGCTCTTATCTTCTGACATGGGGTCTGAAATGGACCTTCAGTTAGCCAATGAAAACTTATTGAATCTGATCAACATGCAAGGGGCTCTCTATGCTCAAAAGGCAAATAAAACCAGGTTTTGTGAGGGTGATAGAAACTCTAAATATTATCATTCTTACATTAATTATAGGAGGAAAAGCAACAAAATCCACAAAATCCTTTCTCAGGAGGGTCACTGGATTTCCAATGCTGAGGGAATTGCTAATGATGCTGTACATTACTTCCAAAAAATGTTCAGACAAAATTCATCTTCTCACTTAGCCATTAATGATACACTATTTGATAAGGAAAAGGAATTCACTAAAAGTCTATCTCTTACTAACATTCCTGATGAAAAAGAAATTTG
>NW_018252507.1:489820-493662 GCF_001263595.1 Phalaenopsis equestris
TTATTGCCACTGTCCAAAGTTTCTTCTGGGGGGCTGACCTCCCTAAATACTTTTCCTCTTCTACCATTACACTGGTTCCCAAGGATAAAACTCCTTGCAAATGGGATGATTTCAGACCCATTAGTCTCACTTCTGTCATTTCCAAGATAATCAGTAAAGTCTTGGTCCAAACATTACAACCTCACCTAAACAAGCTCATTTGCAGGAATCAATCTGCTTTCATCAGGGATAAAAGCATTGTTGATAATGTGCTTTTGGCCCAATAATTGGTACTGGACTTGGACAGAATCACTAGAGGAGGCATCTTAATTTTTAAATTGGATATCAAAAAGGCTTATGATACTATCAGCTGGAAGTTCATTGAACAGGTTCTGATTGCTAGAGGTTTCTCACCCTCCTTTGTCTCTCTAATCAACAGATGGCTGTCCAATAATTTCCATTCTATCTTCATCAATGGATCTTCTCATGGGTTTTTTAGTGCTTCTAGAGGTATAAAACAAGGTGACCCCCTTTCCCCTACTATTTTTATCTTAGCTTTGACTACTTATCTAGAAGTTTAAATGAGTTGGCATCCAGGAAACCCCATTCTCTTTATAGCCACAGATCTTCCACCTTAACTAATCATTTGGCCTTTGTTGATGACATCATTATCTTTACAAAAGCTTCCAAAGTTGCTGTTAAACTATTCATGCAGAATCTGGAGACCTTTCAGGATGTTTCTGGAATGAAATTAAATAAACAGAAGTGCATCTCTATATTCAGTATGTAATGCAAAAATGATTTAAAGTCCTGGGTTACTGATTTCACTGGTTTCAAAAACGGTCACCTTCCTATGAAATATCTAGGGGCTTTCCTTATCAAAGGAAGAACTAAGAACATTAAATTTGATCACATAATTGACAAGGTCCAAAGTAAATTGCAAGCATGGGAGAATTCCTTTTTATCCAATGGGGGTAGGATCACACTCCTCAAAAGTGTTCTATCTGCTTTACCATCCTATCTACTGCAAATGAACATTCTGAAAAAGTCTTCTCAGAGATTGTTAGAAGGGATCTTTAATAGATTCCTACAGGCTGGCCATAGGAAGCAAAAACACTGGACTTCTTGGGCTAAGGTGTGTAAACCCTTTGAGGAGGGTGGGTTAGGCTTCAAGACTTTCTCCCAATTATGCACACTAATTTTTGCAGACTCAATTTAAAATTTAGATCTCAGTCCTCCCTATGGGGGCTGAATTCCTTTGGGGAAAATATTGCAAGTATCAACACCCCACCCACCTCTCTGTGGGTATAGGGGATTCCCCCATTTAGAAAAGGATGTTAAATGTTAGGAAGGATACTGAACAATTGTATGTATGGGAAATTAGTGAGGTCTTGGTTAACATCTGGTGGGACAATTGGTCCTTGGAAGGCTGCCTTCTTCAGGATCAGAATGCTCCAGCTGCTCCAGTGCTTGTGAAAGACATATGGGTTCATGGCAAGTGGAACCTTACTCCAATTCTTCCTTTCTGCAGCCCTTCTCAACTATCCAATATTCAGAAGCTGTTTGTAAAACCTGGAATTAAAGACAGAATAGCTATAAAAGAGAACCCAATCCCTTCTCAGCCCCCCCAACTGGTGGTACACTGGGGTCATACAATCTGGAATAAATTTCTCACCCCATCCATGTCTTTTTTCATTTGGAGACTCTTCTTAAAACTGATTCCCACTGATGATATTTTGAAATTGAAGGGTCTGAGGGGTCCTTCCAAATGCACTTTTTGCTAGTCCCAAGAGGAAACTATTAACCATCTTTTCCTTGACTACACCTGGGTACAGGAAGTTTGGTATTTTGTGAATGGTAAACTCAGGATCCCAACAATGAATCTAACATGGAAGGCTTTTTATATTTGCTGGTCTGATTGGAGGGGATCTAATCTTCAGGACATCCCCAACATTGTGGCTTGGTTTGTTTGGATGGCTAGAAACCAGATAAAGCATGATAACTCCCATCTAGATCCTATGAGGTTGGGTCTCAATTGTATTGCTTTTATACAAAAACTGATTAAATTTAAAAATTTTGAGGCTGTGTTGGAGATTGTTCCTTCTCTCAAGCCACACAATACCAAATTTTTGACAATTTGCTGGACCCTCCCAAAATTTGGATGAACCAAAATTAACACTGATGGCAGCCACAAATCTCAGTCTGCTGGTATTGGTGGGGTATTCAGGAATCATGAGGGGAAATGTTTCTTATATTTTCAATCTCCTGTTAAAGCTTTTGGGAAATGTATCTTATATTTCAATCTCCTGCTAAAGCATTTGACTCCCTCGAAGCAGAATGTCAAGCTGTATTTTGGGCCATCACCTTAGCCAGATCATGTCTGTTAGATCAGTTATGGCTAGAATCTGACTCCTTGCAACTTATTAACATAATCCATGGGTCTTCTGATACCCACCCCATGGAATTTAATCAGCTGGATCTCTGGTATTCATCAATTGCTTAAATTTCGCTCTATCAAGTTCTACCATATCCATAGAGAAGGAAATAGACCATCCAATTGGCTGGCTAGAAGGGGTCTCTATACTGAAGTTCCACTCTGAACTTTCTTTTATCTAGTTATCTGTCGCCTCTCCCTTATATCAGATAACATCTGTTGTTGGTTTGAGAGGTTGCCTTTCTTCATATAGGCCCTCTCCAGTAACCTTTTTTCATTCCCCATGTATTTTGCTTTGGTTTCATTAATGAATTAGAGCTAGGCTCCTTAATTATATATATATATATATACATATATATATATATATATATAACATAACACTTTGAGGGGTGTTTGTTTAGGGTGATTCCTTAGAAAAGGCTCCTCACTCCATCAATGTCCTTCTTCTGTTGGGGATTGTTGTCAAACCTACAGCTAATTGATGATATCCTTAAACTGAATGGATTAAGGGGACCCTTTTGTTGTATTCTTTGTAAACAAAATGAAGCGACACTAGATAATCTTTTCTTTACCTGCCACTTTGCACAACTAGTATGGAGAATAATGACTGCATAACTCTAAATTAAACATTGATTTGGGATTAGTATCAACTCAAAGATTTTTTGACTGATTGACATATTGATATACTTGCACCTATTCCATTTATCATTGCTTGGTTCATTTAGATGGTTTGAAATAACCCAAATTTTTATGGAGGGGTGTCCTCTAAGAAAAAGGTGGTTAACAACTGTATGACTTATATCATAAAATTAATCGAGTACAATAAGTTTCCAAATATATGCAAGATGCATACTCACAAGGTAACTAATCTTCTTGTAGCTAAGTTCTCCAAAGTATAATGGAAGAAACCAGCAACACCTTGGATCAAGTTCAACACAAATGGAAGCTTTTGCAATAAGGATGTTGGCATTGGAGACTATTCAGATATTGCTCAGGGAATTGCCTTCTTTTCTTCTAGTCCCCAGCTTTTATGATAGATGTGATTCATGATGAAGCAGTTGCTATATTTTGGGCCTTAAAATTGGCTAGCAGGTAGAATTGGATGTTTTTACACATAGACCTGAATTCACTTCTACTCTTACCAATACTTGAAGGTATGGTAGAGAACCCTTGGCACCTCTTACAATGGATAAGTAGATCAAATCCCTTCACTTCAATGGTCAAAATATTAGGACTTTTATTCCTAGGGAGGGTAACAAACCTGTTAACTGGCTTTATAAGATGCGTAATCACACTAAGTTATTGTAAGTAAATCTAATAATTCTTCCTTGTCCTTACTTTCACATGTGAATAACTTGGATATCCCATTCTTTAGACAGTGTACTTTCTTTTTGAATAAATAGATCTTAATTTTTCCATATATATATAT
>NW_018252507.1:493699-500029 GCF_001263595.1 Phalaenopsis equestris
ATAATAATAATAATAATAATATTAATAATAATAATAATAAAGGAGCTGATCGTGGCTCCCTGCACGTTAAATAAAAAAAAGTGGGGTACAAAAGGGTTGAGGGGAAGAGGGTCCCCTCTAAAATCAAAAGAAAAATAGAAAATCCTAGGGCCCACTCTCCCCACATTACATCTTGATGCAAGAAATATCTTCAAAATACATTTCCAAAAAACAACTATACCAACCAAAGCATACCTAAACAAGAGAAATGTATCCCATGTAAAAAGTAAAAGTAATGAAGGAAAAATAAAAATGCCAATGTAACAGTAAGCCCAAAGGATTTTCAAACTAGCTAGGAGGAGAGGAACCAAAAATAGAACAACAAGAAGACATCCATAAATCGGGTTCGAACAAAAAATTTGCAAATTGGAGCTGCAAATGGGACTATAATTCCAACACACCATCCAAATAGCAGGGGGCTAAAGGAACCCAACAGTAAAGTCAAGCAGTATATCCATATAAAGGATTCAATCAATAAAAAATTAACTTCAACAACAAAACAAATAGAAAGAGAGATGAGAGCCTCCAAAGAATCCTCCAGTTAGTGCAAGTGGGACCCGCAGAAGTGTAAAAAAAGAAAACCAAATTCATGCACGAATGTATGGGGAGTCCAATTTATCCCCAAGCAGGAATCTCCTTTAGCATATACGGTGGGAGGTGGCCCACATAGATCGTTGCATGGCCAATTTTAGCCAAAAAATCAGCAGGTGCATTACCTTCCCTATGAATGAAGGAGAATTGGACCTACAGAGAATGAGTATCAAGAAGGTGCCATATTCTGTTGAAAAGATAAAGCAAATTTTATAGGGGCAGAGCTCTTAGTAAGCACTTTAAATATACATATGAAGTCTGTTTCAATGACCACAAAGGGAAATTTTTAAATCAAAGCAATCTAAATAGCAAATAGAACAGCCCAACCCTCAGCTTCAATAGAGCTCTGTGCATAGACAGGAGATGCAAAACAGCACAATAAGTTACCCAAAGAGTTTTTGAAAACACCAGCCACACTAGCAGAGTTAGGAATCCAACTCACATCAATATTTTCCTTGACCCATCCATGTGAAGGGGGTTGCCATCTAATTAATAGAGGTCTTCCATCCATATTTTGATTCTTAGTAGCACCGGATAAAGAGATTTCAAAGCTTCTAATAACTTTAAAATAATATGAGAGGAGGTTGGAGACAATAATGGAAGGGTGGATAGAAGACTTGACATGCTTAGAAACATTTCTGGCTAACCAGATAAACCATGATGCCACTAAAGGGAAAGAGTAAAATTTCTTATTAAAATCTTTCGAAGCTTTCCAAGCATCTAAAATGCCATCCAAATTAGCACTATGAGGCCATTCAACTTGAAAAAAATGTCCCAATCTTAGCCGAACAAAATGGGAAATGGAGCACTAACAAAAGAGATGTGAAATGGACTCCTCCCCACACCTGCAAAGGTAAAATCTAGATGCCAGTCTCAACCCTTTAATTTCAAGATGTCATCAAGTGAAAGCAGGAAAAAGAAAAAAATGCCATAGAAATAAGGAAATAGAAGGAGACATATAACTCTGCCAAATCACCTTTCCCCGTTTCCAATAATCAAAACTATGAAGATTAGAATATAGCATTTTAGAAATTGAAGCATTGGAAATAGATTCCATATAGGCTTGTCAGGCTTATCATGACATAAAGGAATTTTAGCAATAGGTTCAGCATTCTCCCCCAACATTGCCC
This sequence comes from Phalaenopsis equestris, assembly GCF_001263595.1. Classification (NCBI taxonomy): domain Eukaryota; kingdom Viridiplantae; phylum Streptophyta; class Magnoliopsida; order Asparagales; family Orchidaceae; genus Phalaenopsis; species Phalaenopsis equestris. The sequence goes on from NW_018252507.1 coordinate 495,460, forward strand.
TAAGTTTGCTCAAGTCCCATTGCCCATTGTCCCAGCAATTAGAGACCAACATATCATTAACTAAATTGGAATCGTCATCATGAAAATTAGAAAGTCCCCAATGTTCATGCCAAAAGGAAACCTTTCCCTCACGAATGTCCCAAAAAATGAATTTTTTAGCCATGCATCTAGCCTTTAAAATGGACTTCCAATTTTTAGAATCCCTAACTTTCCATTGAACCGAGGAAGGGCCGAGGAAGGGTGATGATGAGTGATGAGAGCAGTACTTGTGTTGCAAAAATAGAGCCTAAAGTGAAGAGCCAAGCCTAAACTTAAACCACAACTTTCACATATTAATATCGAGAATATGTTATAATTTTTTTGAAACCCAAACCTCCAGAGAGGCGAGGTTTGCACCATTTGTGCCAATCTGTCTAAATTTTGGAGGAACCTTCACCAGCCCAAAGAAATTTGTTGAAAATATGCTCTAATTTCTTTTGTGTACTCATTTTCATAGAGAGAACTTGCATAGTATATAAAGGAAGGGAGTGAAGGACACTTTGTAACAAAGCTAATCTCCCCTCAAAGGAGAATTCCTCCATTCATGAATACGAGATTTAATTTGACCCACAACAACATCAAATTGTGTTTACTTCCGTCTTCCATGAAGAAGGTTAACACCAAGGTACAGTAAAGGAAGAGATGCTTTAGAAAATGCAGTATAATTAGTGGCCCAAGTGGTAATAGCAGAATAATAGTAGAAGTAACCAAATTTCCAAAATACAAGTGGCACTTAGCTTTGTTGAAAAGGAGACCCGAGTTTTGCTGAAAAGTGTTAAGGTATTTTACTAAGATTTTGAAGGAGGCTCTAAAAGCATTGGTAAAAATGAAAGCAACATCAGCATAGGCCTGTACTGTACATGGGGGTGTTTTTATTGCATACTATTAATGAGGCGTGAGAAGTAATCAAAAGCCATGATGAAAATCCTGTGGGAGAGTGGCTCTCCTTGCTTGAAGCCTCTATGAGCAGAGAAAAAGCCATAAGACTTGACATTAACTAAGACACTATAAAAGTTATTTTCCAACCAGCATTTAATCAAAGTGCAAAACATAGCTTCAAAGCCTCTAGATTTCAAGATATTGAGAATAAATTCCCAATTAATTGTATAAAAAGCTTTTTTTAAATCAAGTTTGACAATCAAATTACCACCTCTGCAGTTCCTATCAAGATCCCCCACCAATTCTTGTGCAAGGAGAATATTATCACAAATCTCCCTCCCATGGTTAAAGGCTGATTGTTGAGGGGAGATAAGTTTAGAAGGATGAGGTTCAAGTCGAGAGACTATCAACTTGTTTATAAATTTAGGTATAATAGAAGTAAGTGATATAGGTCTAAAGTTATCTCAGCTAGTTTTAACATTTATTTTAGGTATAAGCAAAATTAAGGAAGAGGAGAAGAACCTCCCAGGGGTATGACCCATAAAAAAGCTTTGAATGGTAACAACAATCTCCTTATGAATTATATCCCAACAATGTGTGTTAAAGGATGAAGTGAAACCATCTAGGCTAGGAGCTTTATTAGCATTAATATCCTTGAACACATTGAAGATCTCCCGATCAGTATGAATGTCAAGAAGGGACAAGACAACCACATAGTCTCTATCTTTATCAAAAAAGTCACTATTTATAGGAGTGACCTGCGAGGTGGAAGTAAGCAAATTAGTAAAATACTGAACAACGTTATTACCAATCTCACCTTCATCAATAATGAAATCTCCATTCAAATTCTTGATCTTTAGGATGGAATTAATGTTTCTTTTGTGTTTGATAAAAGCATGAAAGTACTTTGTATTACAATCTCCACTCTTAAAGTGAATATCATTAGCTTTTTGTTGAAAGAAATTCTCCTTCAAGGCAATAGCATCAAGTAATAGTGAATGTTTATAAGCCACCTCATTAACCCGCTGAGGATCAGAGATAACCAAAGTTTCAAGAGCATCCACTTTAACTTCAGCTTCTAGGACCCTTGCATGACCATTACCAAAAACTTGGGAGTTCCACCTTCTAAGAGTAGAAGCAACCTTTCTATGAAGTTGCCAAAGGATATACCAAGGGTCACCAGCACCCTCAAAGTTCCAAGCCTATTGAAAAGTGCTAAAAAAAGTGGTGTGAGTAGTCCAAACATTAAGGAATTTGAAGTGATATTGCATATTTTTATCATTGAAAGCCGAAGTGAGCAAAATAGTGTTATGATTAGAAGAAGAATATTTTAAATGCCACACCCTATTGATAGGAAAATAATTGGAGAAGTGGTGGTTACCAAAAAACCTATCCAACCTTTTATACATAGTCCCTCTTCTCCAAGTGTATGGAGTACCAGTGAATCCCAAATCAAATAGTCCAAAATCACAAATTTTGTCACATAAACGATTGATAAGCTGAATATCACATTTGCCTCCTCCTCTCCTTTCAGCATGATTTCAGCAGGTTACATAATCATATTAAAATCACCACCAACTAACCAATTGCTAGTGATAGTATCTCCAATATGAACCAGTTGATCCCAAAGCTTATATTTCTCCTAGATTATAGAACTAGCATAAACAAAGGTGGCCCAACTCTGATACTCTTCCAAGTGATATTTGAGAAGAATAAATTGCATCATCATCTTGAATTATGTTGATATTGACAGTAGGTATCCAAAATAACCAAATCTTGTTGTTACTGTTGCAAAAAGTATTATATCTTTTAAATTGCTTGAGAATTCTATCCCTGCTAATAGAAGCCATAGGGTCAAATATAGCAAAGAAAAAAATCTTGTGGACCGTAGAAAGATATTTTAACCTATTAAGGGAGGAAGGGTCTGCCACTCCCCTAATATTCCAGCACATCACATCACATTGAACCATTGAACATTATGGCGCAGGCCAACCCTTCTAGAAGATCTAGAAGAGCTACCAACATGAGTATTTTCCCCATCAGAGAAATAATTACCTTCACGTAGAATATTACTTTGGTTCAATTTTGAAAGCACATTCTTCCTTTTATTTCTCTTTCTGTGTGATTTCTGGACTAACCATTCCTTTTCTAAATTATTCAATACATCCTATATCAAATCAAGTGAGACAGGGCCAGTAGAAAAAGATCTATTATCATTAAGAGTTACCAAATTAGGAATTAGAGGAGGTGGTGAATGACCATCCACAACATCAGTAGGTGCCCAAGAAATCAACATAAAGTCCTGCATAGCTGAATCAGATTGCAAGTTAGTGACAACAAGTAAGGGAACATCAGAATTAGTTACAAGTTCAGCAGCCAAAATGAGTACTTCCAGTGAATTATTATCAGTAATAATATCAATAGAATCCATCTCCTTTTTGAAAGCAACATCAGCTTCCTGTGTAGAAAAATTAGATAAACCAACATTTGGAATTTTTTCAGAAGAAGAGGGGATATATGCTGAAGGTAAATTGTTAATAAGAGGATCAGCAACAACAACATTAACATCAAGGGGAGCTTCTTTAGTGATATTAGTTAAACTAAAATTTTGAACTTCAATGTTTTCCTTCTCAAGAGGCAAGTTTGAAGGAGAAATAACATCATTATCAGGAAGAGCAGTATGAGTTTTTTCCCAAAACTAGGGGAACAGGTGCATTATCATTTTTCCCAGGATCATCAGCCCTCACCTGTGGGTTGGGTGAAGATGAAAGCAATGAGAAATTGAATGCCCAAACATTTGACAATGTAGACAATAGTGGGGATGTCTTTCTATTTCCACAGGTTTCCAGTAGCTCTAGTGCTATGACCCAATGCAGATCTAATCACAAAAGGGTTGGGTAATGTCACGCTCAACAAATACCCTTGCTTTAGAATGCCTAGTGAGAGAGAAAGTAGGGGTATCCATTTTGCAATGGTTTTCCATAGACAACAGCAAGTAAAAATAAAATCTCATGATTAAACAAATGGAGCTTTAAACTAGAGAAACGTATCCAGACAGGTATTATGGGAGGTTCAGTTTTAGGATCAAAAGCTATGGTCCATTTCAAAATTTTTATATAACTATCCTCAATACGGATCATTCTCCAGGAAAATATATGTGTGTAATCTTCATCGTGCGAGAGATATATTAAAATATGTCTCCCATCCAAAAGCCCTATCTTCCAAGATCCTATGAGTTTCATAAGCTCGAACTCCTTTCTAATAAACTCAAGTTTATGATGACCATATCGAAACTTACCAACGAGAGCAAGCCGATAAGAAGAGGCAAGGATATTTGAGTCAACATCAATCAAGTAAAGAGCAAATTTCCCATTTTTCCTTGCAATCGGCTTAATAAAGTTATAATCACCACCAACATTCCTAGTTTCATGGAAAGCTTGAGGGAGGAGATGTTAGAAAGTAGAGGTTGAAGTCCCACCACTAGCTACAACAGCGGTGAAACTCCTATCAAGAGGCATCACAATAAGGAAAAACATATAGAAGATGAACAGGAATAAGCTCACCCAAGCAAGCCGCCAGAGGGAACGCCATTTTTGTCAGAGAAAAACCTAGACGCCCACGCCATCTCCTATATGAATATATATATATATAT
>NW_018252507.1:506582-517078 GCF_001263595.1 Phalaenopsis equestris
AGTTAAAAAAGTCTATAAATGTTTACAACAATTTTAGAAATATTCTGGGATGGAGTTCTGCCCTACTAAATGCCAACTTATATTCAACAAGAGGGCTTCTTCCAATTGCGCATTGGGTCTCAAACTACACTGGCTTCTCTATTGCTAGGGACCCTGTGAAATACTTAGGGGTACAACTCACATGGGGGAGATCTAAAATGACCCAATTTGATGAGGTATTTCAGAAAATATAGAAAACTTTATCCAGCTGGTCTCATTCATTCCTGTCAAATGGGGGTAGAGTTACACTCCTTAGAAGCATCTTAACTACCTTCTCCTCATATATTATTCAAACCAACTACCTTAAGAGAAGCATCAAAATTCAGTCAGAGAGAGTACACAACAGATTCTTATGGGCAGGTCAAAGACAGCAGCTCCACTGAGCTTCATGGCAGAAGGTAGCTAAACAAATAGCAGCAAGTGGGCTGGGATTCAAGGGTCTCCAACAATTCACACAGATTAATTTCAATAAGATGTGGATTCACTTCAGAACAAAAACTTCCCTGTGGGCCAAGTTCATGAATGGAAAGTATTGCAAGGGCCAGCATCCTTCACTTATTACTGAGAAGCTGGGGGACTCTAGAATCTGGACTAATATGCTTAAAATTGTAGATCTTGCTGAAGACATGTACACATGGGATTTGGGGAATGGCAAAGTGAGCTTTTGGCTTGACCACTGGTTCCCTAAGGACTAGCTTGGGCCCCCACCTTTAGATTTTAACCCTCAACTCTCAGTTTGTGATCTTTGGGATGGGGACTCCTGGGCTATTTCTAAGCTCCAATCCATTCTACATGAGCCACACCTATCTCAAGTCACTATGATTGTGTTTGATAAAGGCAGAAAAGACAAGATTATATGGCATATCTATGCTCATTAAAGCTTGACGAAATCTATCTATACTACCTTTATAGGTGGTACAATCCAAGGAGTTTAACCGGAAAACAACTCATGTAATAGAAGCTCCTTAGAAGAATGTTATAGCTGAGATGAAACACCTAATGGAAGAGGAATGACAAACACAAAAATCTAAAAAGAAGAAAAAGGTTCAGTCTGAAGTGCAGAAATTAAGGGATGGTAATATTGGGTTCACAGAAGCTTTGAAGATGGGGGGACCTCCTCCTTCTAGAGGAAGGACCAGATCAAGATCTTAGCCTTCTCCCCATTACAATTCCCCCCATGAATAATATGCTGTGTTGGAATATTAGGGGCATAGCCCATCCTCAGTATTTAAAAAGACTGATTTATCTCAAAAAAAAATATAAACTGTGGTGCGTTACTATTCTTGAACCTTTGGTTCAGCATAACTCATAGAGAATTATTCAAAGATTCCTTGGGTTTTCTCACTATGCTAACAAAAATAATAAAATTTGGTTCTTTTGTAGGAAAGAAATACAGTGGAGCATTATAATGGATCATCCTCAATTCATACACCTTTCACTGCTTGTACAAGGCCATCTGAAGTATGCTACTTTTATTTATGCTGGTAGTCTGAAATCTGATAGACAGGAGCTTTGGGAGGGCTTACATCTCATCAACACTAATATGGATTCTCCTTGGATAGGATAGTAGGTAGGTGGAGATTTCAATTGTATCACTAATGTAGTTGAAAAATCTAGAGGGAGACCTCCCAACCTGTCCAAAATGACTTATTTTAATGACCAAATTCAGCAGGCTGGTTTGTTTGACTTGGGATACCAGGGTCCTAAGTTCACTTGGAAGAGGGGTCTTCTATGGGAAAGACTTGACAGGATGTTAGTTAATGGCCACTGGAAAAAAACATTACCTCCTAACTTTTGATACCCACCTAACCCTCACTGGTTCAAACCACAGACTACTCATCATCTCCATAGCTTCACCAAGTACTACCTTACTCCACCCTCATTTCAGATATCTAAACATTTGGTCTACCCACCCCCTTTTCATTAACTGTGTGGCTTCTAACTGGATGTGAATTGAACACACTGACCCTTTAATTAAGCTAAGCCTTCTGCATCAGAAAACTAGTAAGGCATTGAGGAAGTGGGGTTGGGAAACTTTTGGAAATGTATTTTACAATGTCTTATCTGCTGAGAAAGAGGTTCAGAGGCTTGAGGCTGCTGTTCAAAATAATTCTACCACTGAAACTGAGTTGCATACTGCCCAAAATAATCTGAATAAAGCTATTGACATCCAGGATATGCTACTCAAACAAAAAGCTTCTGTTAACAGTTTTATTGAAGAGGACAGAAACATATATATATATATACATATATATTTAAGTTTAGAAAAATTGAAGAGGACAGAAACACTAAGTTTTACCATGCTTATATAAGTTACAAGAGGAAGTGCAATACCATACACTCCATATATTCTACTGAGGGCAGATGGCTTAATGATAATGAACTTCAATATCTATTCTAAAAGATAAATACAAGACTTGAGAGTGAGACTCGATCAAATAAATTCAGAAATATATGGAATTTGTTTGGTCTGCAAAAACCATTTTATTTGCTGACAAGTTCCCCTATTTAATACAAAAAATTAAATAGGGTTATATTAAACTGGGCTAAAAAAAAGCTTCCTATAAGGGCAAACCCCTATAGTTAATTACATTTTAGATAACCCAAATCACCTAAGAAAACTCTCGACCTAAAAAAACTCTTGATATAAATCAGCAAAACATTATCTTCAAAGAGGTCAAAAGGATAGAAATTTTTGAAGGGGATTTGCAGAAGACTTGGAAACACTACATGCCTATAAGCCTTACTTCTGTCATAAGCAAACTCATAATAATTGGATCAGTCCAAAGTAGGAAGAACTAGGGGATGTCACAGAACCCGAGGAGAACCTCGATGACTTTCCAAGCTATCATAATGTTTGGTTTCAATTTTAAGGAGAAATTATTTAAATGTTTCATCCTGCCAATTTTATTTATTTAGGGCTTACATTCATGTGAAACAATCACACAAATAGCCTGAAAGCATTTTAACTACCTTCCCCTCTTATATTATCCAAACCAACTACGTCAAGAAAAGCACCCAAATTCAGTATGAGAGAGCATTCAATAGATTCTTATGGGCAGGTCAAAGACAGTAGCTACACTGGGCTTCTCTCAAAGTACTATGGCTTGGTTATTTAATTTTAAAGAAAGAGTGGAAGAAGGTAGCCAAACCAATTGCAGTTGGTGGGTGGAGATTCAAGGGTCTCCAACAAGTAGCACAAATAAATTTCTATAAGATGTGGATTCACTTCAGAACACAAACTTTCCTGTGGGCCAAATTAATGTATGGCAAGTATTGCAAGGGCTAACACCTTTCCCTATTTACCAAGAAACTGGGGGACTCCAGAATCTGGACTAATGTGCTGAAAATCAGAGAGCTAGCTGAAGACATGTATATAGTTCCCTCATTTCGGTACCACTATTATCTTTTAGATTCACTTAATCTAAATGAATTTACTAAACTCAAATCAATGAGTTCCTGTTGACCTCACTTTTGGTTGAAGTCTAGCATTTCTCTTTAGTAGCCTAGCCATAGGACTTAGGGGACTCCGGGGATGTTCCTAAGCTCTAATCCATTCTACATGAGCCTCACCTATCTCAAGTCATTAAGACTGTGTTTGATAAAGGCAGAAAAGATAGGATCATATGGCATGACTACACTAACCAAAGCTTGACTAAAGCTATATATATGCTAAGTTAAGTTAATAGGATAAGGTCAATTGGGGTGAAGCCATTTGGAACAGATTTCTATCCCCTTCCATGTCCTTCTTCTATTGGAGATTCTTCAACAACCTCGTGCCAACTGATGATATTCTTAAACTTAATGGATTAAAAGGACCCTCTAGATGCTATCTCTGTCTGAAATCTGAAGAGAATAATAACCACCTGTTTTTCAATTGGCAGTTTGCTCAAGAGGTGTGGAAAGAATTTCTTACTAAGATTAAAGGTGAGAACTTGTATAAAGATTGGTCTAGTCTTAAAGTTGGTTGGCATAGCTGGAAAAGTAAACAAGGGGAGTCTATCCCCTTCATTGTGGCTTGGTTCAAAATAACCAAGAAATTGCCAAATTACCAAAATGCCCATCCTTAGCCCAAAATTTCAAAAATTCCAAAAATCTCAAAAATTCGCAAAACCTTCTAAATATTCTTAATTTCCTTTTTCTTAACTACCACATGACCCAATTTTACATGAAGATAAGATTACTCAACACACCAAGGTTACTAGAAACTATGGTTTTATTTAAACAAGCTAATCCATCATAAGAACTTCCTAAGCACAAGTCTGTCTCAGACCAGTGCCATCTATAGTCAAAACAGAATTGAGACTGTCACTTGGCAACCTCCTGATTTTCAAACCATGAAAATTAACACTGATGGTAGCTTCTCTAAATGGGGTGCAGGGGTGGGGTGGGGGTTTCAGAAATTCCTCCAGCAATTGTCTGCTATTCTTTCATGCTCCTATAATGGCCAATGGTGCTCTTGAAGCTGAGCTTTTTGCTGTTTACTGGGTCCTTACATTTGCACAGAAAGTAACATGGAAGAAAGTGTGGATTGAGGTAGACTCTTTACAGCTGATCACCTTGCTTACCACTGATCAACTATCCTCTTGGTATCATGTGCAATGGAAGCAGAAAATTGACAAAATTTACAAGAAGTTCACAGTCTAAATGTCTTTCATATAGTTAATTTCAACTTAAGTTCAAAAATCCCCAAATTTGCCCCAAATTGGCTGTCCTCAAATTCCATCAAATTGAATGCCTTAGCCCCAAGATTGGCACCCAATTCATGTTGAAAACGCCTACCTCAGATTCAAGCCTAGTCAACTAAAAGAGATTTAGTGTCCTCGGGCTTCTCCCTTTTTCTCTTTATTTAGCTTTTTTACTCTCTTGTAAGCAATTTTGAGGATTCGTCTTCCTCCTTTTGTTTAGGGACCCCTCCTTTGGTTGCTTTCAATCCTTCACCAAAAATGTTCATTACAGTCATATACATCAAGTGAATCACTTAATTGGGTTCAAGGACATGGCTAGCCTAACCCAAACCCATGTTTTGGTCATTTGTACCCACTTAGACCCATGCACTACATGTAGCCTAACCACCCCAAAGCCATCAAATTAATAACTCCACAGCCATTAGTTGGACCCTAAGACTGAGCCAATTCAATTTTGGCTCAAAATTGAGCCTAGGGTCGGTTTTCCAATAGGTGCATCCAAAACCCTTTAAAAAATGCCTAAATTCATTGAATCTTCTAGAAATAGGGCCCGCATCGATACTGGCATCGTCAACCCCCATTCTGGCAAGCTGCTGTTGCTTTTTGGAGTTTTTTGGCCATTGTTCCATTGGTTTCTTTTCTCTGTTTGCCCATTTTGAGTTTTACTGTGGCTGCTTCTAATGGCCTCCCCCATTCTTATTGATTTAGAGACTAATATCCAATGGTCTAAAGCCACCGTTGGCGCCAGTGGTCCGTAAATAAAATCCATGCTCTCGGTTAAACGACACCGTCGACGCCCAGTCTAGCGCTGTAGACGCTAAAGATTTCTTTAAAAATTCCATTTTGACTCCAAATTCCATCTTGTTTGGTTCAAGTCCTAAAAAATAACAATCTGCAGTAAAACATAAAAAATACATTCCTTTAAAGTACAATATCACAAAAAATGAGTATAAAGTATGAGTCAAAAAATGCATATATTTTTGGTGTATCCAAATCCTCCAAACTTAAATGTTACTTGTCCTCAAGTAACTCCTTTACTACATAAAAATACGACTCATTTCAAAGATTTTAACTTCTATATTTCTATATTTTAGTCCACTAAATATAATAGCATAACTTAAGAAAAATGTAAAATAACTCAGTTAATACTAAAGGTATAAGAATATCTAGCAGTCAAGTCTAAAATTTTTTATTCTTTATTCTTTTCAGAGAAAATTGCAAATTATTCATATTAAAGTCACTTAGAATATTCATATGAAAAAGAACTTCATGAAACTTTACTAGTAAATATGCTAATATTGAATTATAAGTTTAGAAAATGTACTCAAGCCTTCTTCTTTGAGTTGATTCAAGTGAAGCCAATTTTTAATTAGGCATCTCGTTAAGCTTCTCCTCACATTATTTACTTATATTTTCTTTTATTTTTTAGGATCATTTTCAATCCTTTTTCTTCTCTTTCCTTTTCTCTCCCTTTTTTAATGTGAAGATTACTATATCTGGATAGCCTTTAATGATTTTGAACTTCACTATCTTCTTCTTAATGTTAAAACTTTTCACATTCCTTCACTTTATAATTTTATATTAGCTTTAAAGATTTTTCATAAAGTTTTATTCTTTTCTTCTTACATGAATCTCTAATTTTTTTAATACTTCAAAAATATAAATTTCTTTACTTACAATAGAAAAACATAGTCTTATTCTCTCATACCAATTATATTAATCTCTAAAATTAACCTTTGTTATTGAAAAAGTCTTACTTAAGTTTACTATATATGTACAAACATAAATATAGTTATCTAAAGTTACTCTCTAATGCCAAAGGTCATGTTAAATTTTAAAATATTTTGAAAATATAGTTAATCGAGGACAAATAAAATTAAGTTTCTTTTCTTTAAAAAGGAATCTTTCTTTCTCCCCAAACTTAAATTTTTAAAAGATTTAGCATGAAAAACTAAAAAAATAAAGGGTGAAAGAAAACATTTAATACATAAAGGAAAGACTTATCTATTGAAGGTTTTGATATTGAAACTTAACTCTAAAATATTACTGGTGCTAATATGAAAAACTACAGGACTCAAAACATTAAATAACAAATAATACATATAAAAATTTGTTGATAAAGAGTTAACTACAAATACATTCAACAAAGTACTAAAACCCAACAACAATATTAAATTGATTTCCAATGTAAAAACAGTTTCACAAATCTACTGTTCACAATTCAACATAACATTTAAAATAAAGTGTCACACTCTAAAAAAATAGTCTCAACAATAAAATACAACAAAACATAAACTAAACAAAAATCTAACTAAAACATCTCCAATCATCATCATCTTCTTCTACTACTACATCCAAATTTTGCTGTTGATATGGGGTAAAAATTTGGTGAGTAGAAAATTGAACTGAGTGATCACCCCTCATGTATTTTACAATTGCATCATCATATGCAGCATCATATTCGAACTTCTTTCTTGTTAAATCATCATTGTGTGCATTTTTGGCCTCCATATTTTGCATTCTACTTTCCATTCTCAAGATATCTCTCTGTTGGATCATCATCTGCTCCATAAGTTCCTGGAGAGTAGGGGTACTTAAGTAGTAGTACTTGAAGTAGAAGGAATATCCTTGGTCCTACTTCCAGATCTCCATCCAACATGAGATTCATAAGTCGTAATATTACAAGCCCAATAGGTTTTAGAGGTTAAATCCTGTCCTCATCCATTCTAAAGTCAACTCATGCCTGTTCACATAGTGTGAAGATCAGGGAACAGTGTGCTGAACCATCAGTAGTATCTCCCAAAGTAATAGAATGAGTGTTTTTATAAACAATAGAGTCTACATCTATCCTTCTCATATGCTGGATACAAAAGTTCATTGTGGCTCTATCCTTTGTAACCTCACTATGATGATTTGTTGGTATCATTCTACCAGAAATAAAGTAGTGTCAAGCCTTAGATACTATATTTAACATAAAGAGAGGAAAGTTTACCTTAACATTATTCTTCACCTTCCAAGCTCCTCTTCCATCAGTAAGAAAAGAAATAACTTCATTTAAGCCCTCATTTGTAGCAGAAAATGATTTGTACTAGTAGCTTTACACATCCTCTAACTGATAAAATTTCTTAATTTTCCTTGGAGTAAATTCCACCATTTTCTCACGAACAAACACATAGTCTTCATAAGTTTCCTTAAAATTGACATAAACTCCATCACTACACCATTAATAGCCTGGGTAGTAAAGTAACAAAAGCTCTCCCACTACCGAGCATTGATTAATCTTTCGACTTCTCCATGTGGATTTTTAAATCCTCAATATGGAATTACTTTTCTATTCTCCAACTACTGAGCATTGATTAATCTTTCTACTTCTCCACGCGGATTTTTAAATCCTCAATATGGAATTACTTTTCTAGTTGTAAGTAAACTATTGAAACAAATGTTGGCTTTGTAATTGACAAACTTTTGATCATCAAAATCCACCTTTCTCTTTCCATTACTCATTCTCGGTGCCATGGTAATCTACAAAAATTTGATAAAATATAAGCAAGAGTTCTTCACCAAAGGGTTTTCTCAAAATTTTCTAAAAATATTTCAAAATTTTGGATCTCAACAATGTAAGATATATCCTTAGTGAAAATAAAAAATTTTAAGTTCAAAGTATAGCTCATACCTAGAGAAGATGAAATCCAAACTTCGTTTGCCTTAAAATCACCTCACATCCGAGCAATCTTAAATTCAAACAATAGCAAGCTCTAGGTGCAAAAATAGGAGGTTGAAGGTGACCAAAAGGTAAAAATGGTGTTTCTATTGTGCAAATCACAAATTTTAAGGGGTTTGGGTGGTTTTAGGGTCGAGGACGCTAGGGTCGAGGGCGCTGTCGGTGCTCATGCCAGCGCCAGTGGCTAAAAAAAAAAATTCATTTTTTTATTTTCATAATTTTCAATTTTCTTTCAATTTACTTCAAAGTCTTATAGTCTTTTTGAGCACTAATTTTAATCTTAAAATCATTCACAAATAAGCATTTTCACAAACAACACCAAACTAACTTTTATATATGAAAATACACTTTTACAAATACATTTTTGTAATCACACTTTCACATACATAAAACAAACTAAATTATAATTCAGCGTCGAAATCAAACCACAGCACTAGAATGCTGACACAAAATTATACACACAATCAAAGTTAATAGAGTTCTAAAGCAAAGAAAAGTAAAGTAAAGTAAAGTAAAGTAAATTAAATCCACACAATCACATTAAAACATAATTACTTTAAGTAGTGGAGTAAAACTTCTTCAATTATTCTGCTTCATCTTCAGTACTTTCTCCTCCTCTAATATCTAGTAGAGTAAAACTTCTTCAACTATTCTGCTTCATCTTCAGTACTTTCTCCTCCTCTAATATCTCCTAAAGACTGGTAATGAACGTACAAATTGTAGAAGGGTCAGTACGGGAATTGATCAGTCAAATTTTCTTCAATTCATCCTTTTTCCTGGAACATTTGCACTAATCCTACTTTAATTGTTCCAGTATGATCAAAATTCTTTTTCATCCTCCAATTTAGGTGATCGAAAAGGTTTTTAGAGATTTCCGATTGCATTCATAATACTCTGAACTTCTCTTTCTATTTTCTTTATTTTCTTCTACAAAGTTATTGGACTTCTAACTGTTTGTGGCATTAATGGTGTTAAAGCATGTGATGAATGATCCAAAATAATATCTAATGCTTCATTTTCATTCCCAATATAATTGTCATGAATAGGAATCATGGGCTCCCAAGGTAATAATACTTTCTCCTAACTTTCATATGGTACTTGAGATTGACTTACTTGAGATTGCTTGAGATTGACTGCAAAGTAAGAAAATTGTAGAAGGATGCCTCAATCCATCTATTGGCCCATTCATACCATTTGAATAGTTTAAAATGTCACTTTCTCTGGTAACTCTACTAATCTTCATGGTAGGGAGTAATTTTGCAGATATGAAAAAATGTCATTTTTTTGATATTGGATTAAGTAGTGAAGCAGAGAAACATATGTATCCCTCATCTCTGATTTCTCAATTATCATTTTCATCCATTAGAAAGTTATATACATCTTGCATCATATCTCTCGTTGGGATAAAATTTGTATAATGACAGACTGGAAAGTTTTCTATCATATACAAATCATTAATTCAAGCCGGAGTAAATGGTACAGCCTTACCTCAAATGAAGATGACTCTTTGGGTAATTCCATGTAAGTTAACATAGAATTTCCTTACGACTAGTACTACAACTGCAACGGCAGTGTAGCACAGAACTTCCCAACATCTTTGCACTATGATATGAAACTGAAGGGATTGAGAGGTCCCTCTTTTTTCTTCTATGTAAAGGGCAAGAGGAAAAAAACTGATATTCTTCCAATGCCATTTTGCCCAACAGATTTGGTCTATTGTACTTAGAAACTTGAAAGTCCATACCATCACTCTTACATGGCAGAAATTTTTATCCTGCTGGAAGGAATGGCTTCAACTAAAACTTGAGGTGATACCTTGTGTGGTCGCTTGGTTCACTTGGATGGCCAGAAATAAGGCCAAATTTGAAGAGCTTTTACCACATCCAACTAAGGTGGCTGCTAACTGTTTAGCCTTTTTAAAAAAACTCACACAGTGGAAAACTTTTCCTGACCTTTTCAAAACCAACTCATTGGTGAATCAACCTTTAATTGAGCACCCACTTGTCTATTGGGTCAAACCTCCTGCTGGTTGGCTGAAAGCCAATACT
>NW_018252507.1:517098-518361 GCF_001263595.1 Phalaenopsis equestris
TTTTTCTTAATTTATGATATATAAATTTGTGTAGGATTCAAAAATATTATTATTTCTTAAAAACACTTATTAAAAAAAATTGTAATATATAGACATATATAGATTTATATATGGGTTGCCTCCCACAAAGCGTTTGGTTTAACGTCGTCAGCTCGACGTACCAATATTTAATCAGGATTAATCAACATCAAAATTTCTTTAAAGTTTGGCATTTGCCCTTCATTATAATGTATCAATCGATGCTCATTAACTTTAAATATTATTCCACTTTTATGATCTTTAATAACTACAGTTCTATAATGATAGACTTTGAACACATTCATTGGTCCTAACTATCTAGATTTCAGTTTTTCTAGAAATAATCTCAATCTAGTATTATATAATAGAACCTTTTGTCCAGGTTCAAATTTCATTTTTATAATATTCCGATCATGCCATATTTTCATTTTCCCTTTATAGATTTTCTTATTATCATATGCTTTATTTTTAATCTCCTCAAGTTCATTAAGTTGTAATAATCTTTTCTCACCAGCATCTTTTAGATTAAAATTAAATTCCTTAATAGCCCAAAATACTTTATGCTACAATTCTAGTGGTAAGTGGCATGTTTTTCCAAATATAGGTCTATATGGGGACATTCCTATAAGAGTTTTATAAGTAGTTCTGTATGCCCATAATACAATATCTAATCTAGCTGACCAATCCAATTTATAGGGATTTACAGTTTTTTCTAAATTTTTTTATTTCACGATTTGATATCTCTGTCAGACCGTTGGTCTGAGGATAATAAACAGTAGAGAATCTATGAATAATATCATATTTTTTAATCAATATCTCAATTCTCTTATTCCTAAAATGGGATTTTCCATCTATAATAATTACTCTCGGTATTCAATATCTTGTAAAAATATTTTCAATTAAAAAATTAGAAACATTAAAAATTTAGAAACACTTTGAGCATCATATTTAGGTACAACAATAACTTTAATCCATTTGGACATAAAATCAACAACAAGTAATATATATAAATTTTCAAATGAAGGCATAAATGGTCCCATAATAAAATCTAATCTCCACACATCAAAAATTTCAACTTCCAATGTGTAATTTAGAGGCATTTCATTTCTTCTAGAAATATTTCCTACTCGCTTACATCGATCGCATGTTTTAATATATTTATTAACTTCTCTAAAAAGAGTAGGCCAATAAAATCCATCTCTCAAATTTAATATGCAGTTCTATTTGTTCCAAAATGTCCTCTAA
>NW_018252508.1:0-4167 GCF_001263595.1 Phalaenopsis equestris
TATATATATATATCTATATATATCTATATATATCTATATATATCTACGTACCCAACACCTAAACTCTGCTTTTCACATTTATACCAACCAAATCTTTCATATCACAACAGAAATGCTACCAATTGAGCTTCTAAAAAGTAAAATATACACTTTCATAGATAAATAGGGTGGCGTGAATGTAAAAAATTAAAGTTCAAGTGAAAGAAGTGTAAAAGCATAGGAATTGAGTCATATGGTTGTAAATATAAAATCTTAGGTCTTGATTGTGTAAATACAGAAGGATTAATATTGATGTGCGAAGAAGTACGCAAGAAGAAGAGACACTGCATGGAATGGGATCCTGCTAAAAAGTTAAACTAACAGCTTTAAATTCAACCAATTTAGCTCTTTTGTGTCTTGTCTTAACCCATGATTAAAGTAAATAACCTAAAAGATAGAGTTATGGAAATTAAGATTCCGAAACGCGCAAAGGAATTTGATAGAAGAGGATTACTTTTCTTGATGGTTTCGGGTAGGAGCAGCCAAAGAAATTTCAGTTGCCTTTGTAAGCCGCAATCCAGTTGTTGTCTCTTTTCCTGCAGTCGGAGGTTCGGCGAGCGGAGTTTGGAGCAGATTTATTTTTGGTTTAGGTTAATTGCAGCAGAGAAAGAGTGCTTTCTTGCAAGCCGAGAGAAGCCACAGAAGGAACAGCCGCACGAGATTTATTGGAGGAGAAGAGACGAGCCACTCTCTTTCCCCAAGAGTTGGAGGAAGAGGTCTTTCGGCTGGAATATCAAAAAGCAAACCGATGGATCCCTAGGGCCACCAAACCAGGAATCTTCGCCACTCGCTCTATGGAATCCAATAGGTGAGGGCTTCAGAGAGAAGGAAATGGCGCGGAGTAGCCGAGGAATGCAGAGGCAGGGCAGAGTGTAATCGAGCGAAGGCATCAGAAAGGAGGTTAATTAGCCAACTGAGTGCTTCGGAGGGAAAAAATTTGAGTACATAAGAGGCACAAAGCGCTGCTTGCGATAGCGAATCAGCGGAAGACACGTCATTTTCGTCGACCCCACCGCAATACAAATATACCTTTTACTGTGCGTGACCCGTCGACCCGACCCGTTATTGTAACCTCCACGATGTAACCTCCGCTGTCACCCCTATGTAACCCGATTGTAAGCCCTATATAATCCCGGTGTAATCTCCGCGGTGTACAAAGTATGTAACCCGATTGTAAGCCCTATATAATCCCGGTGTAATCTCCGCGGTGTACAAAGGATGTAACCCGATTGTAAGCCCTATATAACCCCGGTGTAATCTCCGCGACATACAAAGGATGTAACCCGCTTGTAAGCCCTATATAACACTGGTGTAATCTCCGCGGTGTACAATGGATGTAACCCCGGTGTACGTTCCGCGTAAACGCCACTGTAATCCGTGTGTACTATTGTTGTACATCCGGTGTAACCTCCGACTGCGAGTGTACACTGGATGTAACCCCGGTGTAACTTCTGCGGTAACGTCCATGTAACCCCGCGATCACGCATCAGGATGTACACTTGATGTACAATACGTGTAACACCAGTGTAACCTAGAGATTGTAACACGCGTGTAACCCGAGTGTAATCTCCGTGTAACCCAATTGTAATGTCCACGTATATTGGAAATATGTAACCTGATTGTAATGTCCAATTAATGTCCTTATAACCTATTTACACTGGTATAAATAAAAAAAAAAAAACACAGTAAGAATTCGTATTCGAAAGAAGGGATTCGCCCCCCTCGGGGTTCCCTAGGGTTTCTCCATCGTGCTCCTTTTGAAGGTTAGGGTTTTGCTACTGTGAGGGGTTACACGCGTAATGGAGAATAAGGAGAGTACGAAGACCTTGGAAGAGATCAGTGGTGCGGATTTGGGTGAGGGGAGCCAACCCGAAAGCGAGCAGGGAACTGTTACAGTGAAGTCCGGCCGTAAACAGTCCAAGAAGGGAGAGAGTCATCCCGTTTCCAGGTGTTTATTAAATTTTTGTAGTTGTTTTCCTTTGAATGGTGAAATCTTGTTCACGGTTAAGAAGTACAACAATGATATGTCTAACCAGTATTTGATTATTGTGCAAGGTTCTATATAAATTTTAATACAGTATAAATTATTTTAGGTTTTGATTATTTTGGTTCTTTTTATTTATTTACGGTTAAATGAATTTTAAAGCTATCCCTAATATCCTGATTATTGTATAAATGGATTTTATTAAACTTCTATCCTGTATTGTTGTAGGCTCTTGAACCCAAAAGCAATTAGTTGCAGATGCCGTCCATCTGCAGTACGAGAGGTTCTCGATAATGTCCGACCAAAAGTCGATGAGGACACATGACATAAATTGGAATTCTTGAGTCCGGCGCAATTTTTTGAACTCCCTCTGTACACCCAGGACATATTTTGACGATGCACATAATTAATTGCTGGGACATTTATCGAATGACATTCATTTTGGGAGGGAAGAGGTCAAATTTTCTTCTGATGAAGTTTCATTACTGCTAGGCATGCCCAACAGAGGACTACCTGCATGTTGGACCAATGCACCGCCTAATACAATGGATGCAAGACAAATAAAGACTGCTCTGCTCAACTTTTCACCAGGGGAGTCATCTCACAACCTTCTGCAATTAATAATCAAAATTTTAAATTCAAATTTGCTTTTTCCTTCAAGCAACTTTAGAGTTTTGAAAAAATTGTCTTCTATTTGCGAGAATGTAGATCTTTTTGCAGCATACAACTGGCCAGCAACATTATGTGGATTTCTGCAGACGCAACTTAATGTTTGTGTAACTAAAATTAAAAAGCATCAGCCAGTAGGTCACATCAATGGTTTTGTATTTCTTCTATCGGTTTGTGTTCCACCAATGCATTTTGAAATTTCCCAAAGTGGTCAATTTTAAAATAATTCGTAATGTTTAACGCAGATCTGGTTTTATGAGCACACTTTCATGGTCCTCCCAGCATTGCCTCAAGCTAAAATAAGAATATTGAAGTGGTTAAGTATGAGGTGGAATACTCTGAAGATTCAGGTAGCCTTTGAAAGGCTTAAATCTGCCGAGGTCAATAATTTAGTTCTTTATTCCATAGAATTTGTTTTGTTCACGTGATTTTTTCATTGATTTTGAATCTATGTAATGTCTTGCAGGTTTTTTATAACTTTCTTGAAATTTTAGATAGCGAGCATCATCTTATTGGCTCTTCATTACAAGAACCATCTAGTCCCGAGCAACATCTCCCACAAAAGGACGTTATATCCCAACCACAGTCGCCCGCATTCATTAGTACTGCTGAGGCTATATTTCCTTATTATCGTTCATGGAATTTCAACTCTCAGTGCATAATCGGTTGACAGAGCTAGAAAGTACAATGACAGACTTAAAATCAGAAGTTAAAGATATAAATAAAGCTCTAAAATCACCCGTTGGGACATTACCAACAAATGGGTACAACAGTCACCGCTAGGGAGCCTAATTCATATAATTAAGACAAGAAAGGGGAGAAGAAAGAGGACTCTCAGTTCCCCATTTTTGTTATTTGAACAGAAGAAGAAGCCTAAACCAAGCCAGGAAGTCGCTGAAAAGATCTATAGTTCTTCCTTACTAACTTAACTCAGTTCCCCAAGTTTTGGTATTTCAACACTTGCACCTAAACATTATACTTAATAGTTCTTCCTTAGTAACTTAACTAACAATATTTCTTATTTAACAGATTGATATTGTGTGTACAGGTGAAGTAAATAAATTCGATCAGGAAGTCATACCTTTTGATAGTAAGGCCACTGACGAAGCTCTGCAAACACCACTAGTAGATAAACACATCGATCAAGAACATTATGATATGCATTATGTTGATGAAGACTACCCTGATAAGGTATATAACACATAATTTAATTGTCCAAATTGAATGCTTAAATATTTCCATCTTACAATGTCTGTGTATTTCTTGTAGGTATGTTCAGCCCCACTTACGGTCGATTTTCTTGCCAGATATCAAATTCAAGATTATATGAGGGAAGCAATCGATATTTGTTGTAATAAATTCACTGATATGTAAGTAAAAAATTTTATTAATTGATTATCTTTTACTCTTCTACTTACTAAATATTTGAAATGCAGGGGTGACTTAATAATTGACATGGGACATATATCGTTAAC
>NW_018252508.1:4203-7335 GCF_001263595.1 Phalaenopsis equestris
TGGTTAGGAAACGAACATGTCGACTGTTTCGCTATGTTAATGGAGCATAAGAGGAGCAAGAATCCGGAACTATATCGATCTTACCTATATGTATCTTCATGCCACTGGGTACATTTTGAAATTCATGTGTCGTAAACATATAACTAAATATCTCTTTATTCAATAATTGTTTTTATGCCATATATATCATTCTCTGCAGCTGTACAAGGTCGGGAACGTTAAAGGCTTCGTGGAGCACATTACGAAGGAGACCACTAAGAATGTGGAGTTAATTTTGATACCAATAATCAATAATCAACATTGGACATTGCTTGTTGGATCAATTAAAGATCGCAAGTGGAGATTATACGATTCATTGCCCAACAGAATGCATTTGCATATAACTGATGCCATTGTAAGTAAACATTTTTATTAGTTTTACAATTGCTATGGTCTTTGTCATTCATTTCTATATATATTTGTGCAGATTAAACATTTTCTAAGCGATGTGCGGGACACTTTTGAAGTTGATCTTACTAATTGGCAAGTTGTAATGCCTAGAGGCATTCCGGTGCAAAGCAACAGTTTCGACTGTGATTTATTCGTCTGTAAATATATGGAAATAATTGTCCAAAAGAAAAAATTTGATTGGAAGGAATATTTGGACTGGCAGGCATCCATGTCATTATTAGAGCAGAAATAGGATACGAGATCGCTAAATTTGCATTGTCGCAATGATACATCAGGAGCAAAGTCATGATGCAATTACTTAAAAGTAAAGTCATGATGCTCTTCCTATGTATTGTTACTGTCATCCCCTCCTATGTACTCCAAATGTTTTGTATGAAGAAAAGTATATAGATTTCCCTTGGGAGGCTCTTCAACCAGTTTATTTGGGCTTGGTAGAAAAAGAAAGTTCATTAGTTACCCTGGCCGAATCTTTGCAAGCCTGTCCCTGTCCAAGCTGGAGTTCTTGGTTTTAAAAGCTTCCACCATCTCAGATTTATCAATTTATGCAAATTGTGGATTAAATTTAGAGCACAAGATTGTCTGTGGGCCAGGTTCATGATGGGTAAATATTGCAAGCCTGTCCAAGCATTTGGGTGAAATGTGCATCCTACCATTGCAACCAAGCAATTGGGTGATTCAAGGATGTGGTCTAATCTGTTGGCAATCAGGCATCAAGCTACGGAGCTATTATTTGGGAACTAGGAGAGGGCCAGATCAATTTCTAGCTTGATCAGTGGATCTGTAATGGGGATAAAATCGTTTATACTACTATTAAGACTTTTTCTCCTGTGAAGAAGGATATAAGTAGAACATTTTTATAAAGTCATTTAATAAATACAACAGAATGCATTTATAGTTTATATTTTTTTTTCTTGTCATTTATGTTGTTGTTTCATAGCAGGACCTGCTTGATTGGCTACATGCTTACTGTGCTTGATTAACGAATCCATCCGAGCTGAATCAGATTTTGGTTCCAATTAAGCAGATATCAATTTTATGGTTGCAGTTTTTTTAAAGGACAATATTTGTTTGGACCCATCCGAGCTGCAGTTTTATGGTTGCAATTTTAGCTTTGAATTTATGTGTATATCTTTATTATTTCTCTCTAATTTCTCACACAGAATCTCTAATTTCTCACAAAGAATTTATGATTGTAAGAGATGCTTAAGTAAATTTTGGGAGTGATTTGAATAATGGTTGAGATTTGTGGTGTCCATTTGAATTAAAAATTGAGGTTTATGGTTGCAATTTTAGCATTGAATTTGTGTGTATTTCCTTATGATTTCTCTCTAATTTCTCACAAAGAAGTTATGATTGTAAGAAGAAGTCTTAGCTTTGCTATCCATTTGAAGTAAAAATTGATTTTTGGTACCCATTGTGGCTGTTGAAATGCATTGTCCAAAACCTTAAAGTTGGTGGCTAAAACAGCAGCACTTCAATAACGACTGCTGTAGCCGTATTTTCAACATTGTGGTTTAAACTGATTCATATTCATATTAACTACTAGATAACGGCTGCTGTAGCCGTATTTTCAACATTGCAATTACCATGTTGATGAGTGTTTTGGTCTATAAACTCATGAAAGCTGAAGCTATGTGCATATTCATATGTTTAAAACTAATCAAACTATATGTTTAAAACTAATCAAACTAATCCATTTTTGGTGTTGGATATGTAAAAATTAATTTTTTCTAAAGTTATGTATATATTCCCCTCAAAAAATGAAAACATATGTTTAAAACTAATAAAAGTAATCGTTTTTTTTGTGTTGGATGTTTGAAGATTGAATTTTTTATAAAGATATGCACAGGATTTTCAAAAAAAGTGAAATAATATGTTTAAACTAATCAAACTAATCGTTTTTTTGGTGTTGGATATGTAAAGATTGAATTCCACCAACATGGACTTCTAAAACATATGTTCCAGAGTATGATAGGAACAGCCCAGGGAATCAGCAGCAAGAAGCAATCAAAGCAGATACGTTAAAATTCCCAAAATATTGAATAAACTTTTTCATTTTTTGTAGCGAACCAACGCAATAATGAAACATATAATTATGAGCTGTATAAATTTTCTTTATCCATAATGCTTAAACTTGTCTGAAACATATAATTAGGAGCTGCATATAATATTAATCATAAAATAAGAAATTTTATGCAATAAATTATACAGTTATTAAAACAGGGACCAGATACATCAATTTTAAAATAAGAGCTGGACACTTTTGCTTTGTGTGGACTCATCAGCTCCATGTTGCGGAAGACAGCGGATCTGCTGTTCTGGCTCATGTGTTGAATCTCAGACTCATAGCCTTCCAAAAGGACCTGTAGTAATTCATCAACCAAACTCTTACATGAGGAGGATAATTATAGCTTTTACAAATAATTTAAATTGTGACGTAGTATAGTAAATGTAGGAATAGTAAATGTAGGAATACTCCATGAAGGGCAGACCTAATCCACCAACATGTGTTGGAATAGTAAATGTTGCTTTCCGGGTGAACAATCATTAATTTAAGGCTCCAAAGTATTGCTGAATTTAAAAAAAAACAATTGTATTTCAGCATTTTTTTTATCATATCACTTAAAATCCTAAGCACATATAAGATACAACGTACTTATTAATTTAAAATATTACATGTAT
>NW_018252508.1:9055-12113 GCF_001263595.1 Phalaenopsis equestris
CAATTGTGGTTAACACCAACAATAGGAGCACAACATAAGTTATATTTATTTAGCCTATAGCTTGTATAAAAAATAATGATATCTCCGAAGCAGTCATAATCAAGCATGGACGTTCCATCGCTAAAAAAAAAAACTCATTAGCCTGCAGCTCACATCAGTTTTAAAGTCCCATTCAAACATGCTATCCTCGAAACGTCTCTCTGCAAACAACTGTAGTAAAGCGTTGGCATCACCATTTTCAATTCTAGATCTTCTTTCTCTTTGAATGAAATTGAAAGCATCTGCCTTTGTACATTCTAGGTTCTCTACACCCCCAACTTATTGGGCAAGAAAATTAAATGCGTCTTTTGGTCGTATCCCAGACTGAGTCATAGATCTAAGAACATCTGCATTTACTTTGCTTATCTTTCTGCTCGAACGCAGCAAGTGTTTGTCACCAGGGTTTGCTAATGAGTGGTTGTGTGATTCTATTAATTTTTTAACTCCCCAGTTGCCTTCCTTATCAACTTCATATCGAATCATTGCAGGGCAACCAGTTGTGGTTTCTGCTCTTTTGTATTTCACAGTTTTTGTAATCTCGAGCTCTTTCTTGAAACCTGCTTTTCCACATATGAAGTCCTTCGTTCTAATATTTCTGGAGTTAGGCCAAAACGTAGTGTGCTCCTTCCGAACACTAAATCCAATATGATGAGCGTAGGCACAATATACTTCATAAGCTTCTTTCTCATTGTGGACCATTGTTTGGAGTAATATGTTGTGCTCCTTCCGAACACTAAATCCAATATGATGAGCGTAGGCACAATATACTTCATAAGCTTCTTTCTCATTGTGGACCATTGTTTGGAGCAATATGTTGGTTGTTTGCATGGTACAACTACCTTTGCTCTCGCCAAGCTGCAAAAAAATAACCCTAGAATTTATAATAACTGCATATAATAAAAGAAAAGATAAAACCTACTATTTTACTTCACCTAAACCCTGGATTTAAAATTTTTTTAAAATATTTACATCAAACTTTACTTCACTATTGTGTTAAACCTAATATCATTCAATTCTACCAACATAAGTCCAAAAATAAGAAAGCCTTAACAACAATCATTTTACTTCACCTAAACCCTGGATTTAAATTTTTTTTTAAAATATTTACATCAAACTTTACTTCACTGTTGTGTTAAACAAAATACCATGCAATTATACCAACATAAGTCCAAATATAAGAAGGCCTTCACAACAAACAACATTGAATAACGCACTTAAAATGTATAATAAGTATACATGTCCAAACACACCTCCGATTTAAGTTCCACTTCATTTTCCCTGGCAGGGTAACTCCCAGCTTCTCCTTCAACATCATACACGAACTGGCAATCTCTGGAATTGTACTCCATCTTCAAGTTCGCGAAGTCCAGTTTGTGGAAGCCACCGTTCTCTGATGGGCATAGAACAATAGAACAGTAACCCTAGCTGCTTAAATACTGTGATTCCTGCGCTCCAATATGTGTAATTTGCTGTTACATCACAGTTATATCAAGGTTACATGTGCATTTCTAGTGTATATGGACAGTACAATCGGGTTACACGGACATTACATTCGGGTTACACGTGCGTTACAATCTCTAGGTTACACCGGTATTACATGTATTGTACATCAAGTGTACATCCTGATGCGTGATCGCAGGGTTACATGGACGTTACCGTGGAAGTTACACTGGGGTTACATCCAGTGTACACGCGCAGTCGGAGGTTACACCGGATGTACAAAAATAGTACATGCGGATTACAGTGGCGTTTCCGCGGAACGTACACCGGGGTTACATCCATTGTACACCGGGGTTATATAGGGCTTAAAATCGGGTTACATGGGGGTGACAGCGGAGGTTACATCGGGGTTATATAGGGCTTACAAGTGCAGTACATGGGGTGGACAACGGAGGTTACATCGGGATTACATGGAGGTTACAATAACGGGTCGGGTCGACGGGGCATGCACCGTAAAAGGGATATGCCGACGAACCTGACGTGTCTTCCGCTGATTCGCTATCGCACGCAGTGCTGCGTGCCTCTTATGTACCAAAATTTTTTCCGCTTCCGGAGAGACCCTCTCGCATGGTTAACTTTCCAAAGGAGGAAGCTACGGCTAATGGAAGCATTCTGTCCCGAGGAATGAAGCAAAAGCAGGCTTCGGGAAGGGAGACATGAAGGAATTTGAGCGGTATCAGATGAGAAAAGTTATTGCTTACGTTTGTGTGCGGCTATCCACCAAAAACTGATTGCTAGTGAAAAGTGTTCATGAGTGGGCCCCATCCACACGGAATAATCACTCATTGGGTGAAGAGTAAGAGGTGAATGAAGGAGAAGATGCGGGAAAGGGAGTGTCATGAGCTAGTTAGGGTGCGAGAGAGTTCCTCCCTGGTCGAATGAAGAAGGCTCGATCGAATGGGGATGGGAGTGTTCGCGTGAAGGGAGGGACTTCAGAAAACTATTTTTTTCATTATATATATATATATATATATATATATATTAGTTTATATATTGTTTCATATTTAAACCCCAATTTGCGGACTTTTCGCTTGTGCACGAAATTATGTCAAAATGGATGTCTTCCCTAGATAAATTCGATGTACTAAACACGCCAGCGAGCTCCGTTTCGTCATTCGGTGTCGTTGATACACAAAAATAATATACTATTTTAAGTACATTTTTATGTCTATTTTTTGGTGATATTGCACTTTAAAAAAGTATTTTTGAGTTTTTGTTGCAAGCATATCATTTTTAGGCATTTGGAGCAAAAATGACAAAAAGAGCAAAATTTGGAGTAAAAACAACTAATGTTGGGGTTTGGCGCATGATGCGCCAAATCCAGAGTGCTGACGCATCTGTGACTTTTTCAAATTAAGGTGGTTTGAGATGAATTTTGCGTAAATTTTCAAATAGACACTTGTTCTAAAAATCCCATGGAGTGATTCAATGCATCTAGACACTTTGGAAGGTTCTAATTTGAAGAGATTTGACTCTTGGATCAAAGAGACGCATCTTTTGAATTCAAAGGTTTGACTTT
>NW_018252508.1:12216-15053 GCF_001263595.1 Phalaenopsis equestris
AAAGTGTGATATTTCTTCTTCATTACACTTCTTAGAGAGAATTGAGAGTGCTTATAAAGAGATAAAGGCTTGACAGATTTCTAGGGATTTGCTTGGGAAGGATTGTGAGATAACTTGTATTTTTCATTTCTTTTATTTGTAAACTTGTTTTTATATATGCAGTCCGTGTTTTATCGTATCGTTCTCATGAATTTTGAGTTGTCTTCTTTATCCTTCTCCTTACTTTGAAGATAATGTTTTGTAAAGAATATATTTAAATTTATTTTGTTTTCTATGGTTTTAAATGTAGATATATTGTGATGATTTGAACTTTGATCTTCATTTATTTTTCAATTTGACTAATTGAATTGTTAAAATGTGTTGAGAAACATATGTTCTAAAAAGGGGATATGGTTTCTACTACAAAGGGAGAATCACAATATATCTACAGTGCAAAAAAATAGGGAAATATACTTCGTTGGATTTAGAATTGGAAGTTTTTAAGGTGACAGATTAGAATCCCCAATTTGGTTCAGTTGATTGGAAATTAATGCGAGCATGTTATCCCTCATGTGAGAGAGTAGTGGGAGCTCTGGAGTGATAGTTGGTATCCTCCTAGCCTAATCATGAAATTAGGGACCAAACTCTAGATTAGTCAATGTTATTTATAGCGCTCGGAAGAGGGTAAATAATAGGATTGCTCCTATTTGGCACAAAATAGTTTTTAAATATATTTTTAAAATGATTTCAATTTCTTTAAAAGCCATATTTTCATTATAAAGGGGAAGGGTGTTTTCTCATACTTGAACTTTTTATCAACAAAAACTTTTGTTTTATTTCAGCAATTTTACTTTTGAAAGATTTGCATCTAGTTTAACTTAATTGTTGTAGTTGTACATCTGCATATTAAGTAGCATTTCACTCGAGTAGTTTAACTTCAAAGTTCGTACTTTACTTTGTTTTTATTTTTCTTTTAATTTAAGACTAGAATAGTAATAGCTAGCTTATATATATTTCCAGCTTTTCTGTGGGATCGATATCTAAGACTTTATTAGAGCCCTGTATTACTTGAATGATACGTATAATTGCGTTATATGTAGAAGAGAATTAGGAGTTTAAAAGAGGTTTTAAAGATAAATTATTTTCATTAAAGTTAAATTAATATTTGGGTTACATTGCATATTTATTATTAATTTAATTCCAAGTTTTCGCGCATCAAGTTTTTGGCGTCGTTGCCGAGGAAGTAACAGAAAGTATTAGTTATTTTATTTTATTTTTAAAATATAAAAAAGAGTATTTGAAGTTTAGTTTGAACATTTTCTTATTTAAGTGTGTTGCTTATTTTTAATTACTTGTTTTATTTTATTTATGCATAGTATAAGACCACGATTCTGAATTAGAAAGAACTGTTAGAAAAATTTGAAAACAACAAAAGAGAAAAATCATTCCAGCAAAATGGCTTGCAATTTAAGTAATGTTGGAATTGAAAATGAACATCATCAGAAACCTTTAAGGGATTATGCTAATCCTACAACAGATGAAATTCATTTGAGTATATAAAACCCTACTGTAGCTGCCAATTCATTTGAGCTTAAACATGTTATTATCCAAATGATGCAAAAAATAATTTTAGGGGAACACCAACTGAAGATCCCAATTTACACATTGCTAGTTTTCTAGAATTATGTGCTACATTTAAATATGATGGAGTGTCAAATGATGCTGTCGGACTTAAACTTTTTTCCTTTTTCACTGAGGGATAAAGCTAAGATGTAGTTAAACTCATTAGTACCCGAATCTATTAGAACTTGGGGAGATTTATCACAAAATTTTTTTTATAAAATATTTTCCACCTTCAAAAACTGCTAAGCTTAGTCTTTTTGTCAGTTCGAAGGGGAATCAATTTATGAAGCCTGGGAAAGATTTAAAGATCTCCTTAGGAAGTGTCCATACCATGCTTTTCTAGATTGGTTAATAATTCAAACTTTTTATAATGGATTGGTTGGATCTCTTAGATTGATAATTGACGCTGCTGCTGGTGGATCATTAATGTCAAAACTAGTCGATGAATCATATTCATTAATTGTAGAGATGGTTACTGATCCCGAATTTTTATATGTAAGAATTTTTATATGTAAGGATTTATGAAGTTGACACCACTACAGCGCCAAAAACTTGATCCTTATATGAAAAGTAAGTTGTATAAAATATATATAATTATAGGCAATTAATAATGGGATTCTACGCAAGTATACGTATCGTTATTAAGTAATAAAGTAATAATGAACTTCCTATTTAAGCCCCAAATATCGATCCCACGAGGAAGGTGTAAGTTAGCAATGATAAATTTTAACAGGAAATTTATAGAAAATCAAATGAAATAACTGTCACTAATTTCGAATGTTGAGATATTAACCAAACTAAATTACTTAACTATTAGCAAAAATGGAAATACAACTTTTGCATAATAATTACTAATCTAACTATGTTTATGTAATGAAGATTTCTTATGTGAAAAGCATCATTCCCACTACAATTAAATTCTGGTGAAATGAGATGAGATAAATGTTTTTAATATGTATTGTGCCAAATATGAGCAATTTTAATTCTCTACCCTGATACAGTGCATAGAAAATCATTAGCTAATCTGTTAATCCTAGGTTTAGTCCCTAAATTTGTGGTTAGGCAAGGAGGATATCGACTCCCACTCCAGAGCTCCCACTTCCATTAACCTGAAGGCTAACTCTCGCTTTAGTTTTTAAACAATAAGACCAAATTGGGGATTTTAGTCTGTTGTTGACCTTACTTTTGGTAGAGGATTACTTTTTCCGCTTTAGTAGCCTAAGGTCTAGCCATAT
>NW_018252509.1:0-886 GCF_001263595.1 Phalaenopsis equestris
TATATTACCCAATACTCTCACACTTATCTACTAATCAATCCTATGACTCTATTTCTTAATTCCTCCAAATTCATTGCTCTGATACCAATAAGTTCTGTCACAACCCAACTCGATGTAATCTATTATATCGACGCGGGTCATCTCGTGTCGAGGTCGTAATAGATAAATTATTACCCAAGATCTATTTAGAATGAATCTTATTTACTTTTTTTTTCTTCACGTTTCACATACAGAGCCACTAATATCATCAAATATTGTAAAATAAAGACACTCAAAATTCATTCACATATATAGATATAAAAGAAAAGAAATATATACAACAATCATGATTTAATCTCTCTATAATAAAAAAAAAACTAAGCATTATCATGACTATAAAAACTAAAGATATCAAATACTGACATACATAAAATCAAGCTCTCACAAGTAATGCAAAAGCCTCTACACAACCTTGAGTCTTACCCTTCTTTAAAACATGGCACACGAGTAAAGTAGGGGTGAGCAACCACAGCTCAATATGCTACCCAAAATATATGCAAATTTCAATATTTAAAAAAAATAAACATGTATTAGATGTAAATAATTCCAACATGCCAAAATATCATGTGTAGTATCTATCACAATGCAAGTATAAGAAATTGAAACTAGAGTAGACATATATCATAAGTGCGAGAAAATAACATGAAAATCAAATTCAATTCTTTATTTGAATTATTTTAAAATTTTCCATTCGCTTCCTTATACCTCTACTTCCACTTATATCTCAACTTGTTCATATTTCTCCTATGTCCTTTATAACTCCACTTTCACATACACCTCTACTTACTCACATCTCTTCAGGCGTATTAAATACACAGATGAATAATTACCCAGGTAAAACCCTTAT
>NW_018252510.1:0-1665 GCF_001263595.1 Phalaenopsis equestris
TGAAGTGTCACTTGAGGATAAGTAATATTTTAAGTATGGGGGATTTTCATGCACCTAAAACATATAGTGT
Organism: Phalaenopsis equestris; assembly: GCF_001263595.1. NCBI lineage: Eukaryota > Viridiplantae > Streptophyta > Magnoliopsida > Asparagales > Orchidaceae > Phalaenopsis > Phalaenopsis equestris. The sequence goes on from NW_018252510.1 coordinate 71, forward strand.
TTTTAGACACATTTTTATACCTATTTTTGAGATATTGCGCTTTAATGGAAGGTATTTTTGTGTCTTTCTTGCAATTTAAGGTAAGAAGATGAAAGATGCTTAAAGGAGCGAAAAGGGATCAAATTTGGAGCAAATATGTCAAAAATGTGCAAAAGTTTTTTGGCGCGTAAGCGCGCGCGTAAGCGCCAGATCTGGCACTTAAGCGCCGGTCAAAAAGAGAAGGCCACGTCTAAGCGGTAGAGGCCCCGCGCTTAAGCGCCAGTACAATTTTTTGATGAGTAAATTCAGTTTTTATGGATTTTGAAGAAGTTTTTGAAGCACCTTTTGGCTCAATAGGTGGTTACAACCACCATGGACGAAAATACTTGTGAAAGGAGGCATCTCTTGGGGAAATACATTGAATCAAGACATATTTTAAAGAGATACCAAGGCACATTTTGGAGATTTATAAAAGATGGAAGATTGATACTTTTAAAGTGGTGCTTGAAAATAGAAATTTTTGAAAGTTCTTGAATTGGGGAATTAGTTCGGAGAGATTTTCAAGCACCACTTTAAGTATTTACTTTATCTTTTCTTTATATTAAGTGTTTTAAAAGAGGAGAGATTTAAAGGAACTTCAAGAGTTTGGTGGAGGACTTGAGATAAGTTTTTATCTTTTATTTTAGACTACTTTTGGTATTATCTTTTAAACTAAAGTGTAGTTTTATTTTCTCCATGGATTCTGAGTAGTTTTCTTTATCTTTCTTCTTAACATGATAAGTAATTAAGTTTGGATGGAAGTTGTGAAGAGTATTTATCTTTATTGTTGGAAGAAGTTGTGATGATTTAAATCCACGCACTTCATTTACTTCTTGATTTGCCAATCTAGATGTTAAAATTTGTTGTGAGAACATGTAAGAACTGGGCTGGTATTGTCTCAGTCAACAATTGTAAAGAATCTCATGAGGTTGTATGAATGAGAATGTAGTTCATATGATTGAGTGCAAATAAATAGGGAAATATTCATTGATGGGTGTAGAGTTAGAGGACTTTAAAGTGACAGGTTAAAGCCTCCAACTTGGTTTATTATTTTAACTTATGATACGAGAATGTTAGCCCTCAGGTGGAGGGAATCGAGGGAACTCTAAAGTGAGAGCTTGTATCTTCCCTGCCTAGCTGGTCTTCAAAACTATTCAAACTTTAAATTAGTCAATGTTCTTTATAGCATCTCTAGAAATAAGTTTTGGATGGAAGTTGTGGAGAGTATTGATCTTTAATGATGGAAGAAGTTATGATGATTTAAATCCATGCACTTCATTTACTTCTTGATTTGGCCAATCCAGATGTTAAAATTTGTTGTGAAAACATTTATGAATCGAACTGGTATTGTCTCAATCAATAATTGGAAAGAATCACAAGAAATACCAAAACACCTTTTGGAGATCTATAAAAGAAGGAAGATTGAAACTTTGAAACTGTGCTTGAAAAAAGAAAGCTTAGAAAGTTCTTAAATTGGGGTGTTAGCTCGGGGAGATTTTCAGGCACCACATATTTATCCTTTTTATTTTATTTTATGTTGAGTGTTGTAAAAGAGAAGAGATTCAAAGGAACTTCAA
>NW_018252510.1:1830-8447 GCF_001263595.1 Phalaenopsis equestris
TTGGATGGAAGTTGTGGAGAGTATTGATCTTTAATGTTGGAAGAAGTTGTGATGAGTTAAATTCTTGTACTTCATTTACTTTCTGATTTGGCCAATCCAGATGTTAAAATTTGTTGTGAGAAAATGTATGAATCGAACTCGTATTGTCTCAATCAATAATTGGAAACAATCACATGAAGTTGTATGAATGAGAATGTAGTTCATATGATTGAGTGTAAATAAATAGGGAAATATTCATTGAAGGGTGTAGAGTTAGAGGACTTTAAAGTGACAGGTTAAAGCCCCCAAATTAATTTATTATTTTATGTTATGATACGAGTTGTTATCCCTTAAGTGGAGGGAATCGAGGGAACTCTAGAGTGAGAGCTAGTATCTTCCCTACCTCGTCGGTCTTCAGAACTATTCAAACTTTAAATTAGCTAATGTTCTTTATAGCATCTCTAATAAGGGTAAATAATATTATTGCTCCTATTTGGCCCTAAACAATTTGCATATTTCCACAATAGAACCCTTATACTTATTATTGATTCATGATAAAAAGAATGATATTTTCATGTTTAGTGGTTTTCTTCAATAAATACTCTAGTTATCTTTTTATATTGTTATTGTTTTATCAAAATATTGAAAATACCAAAAATATTTGAACTTTCATTACTGCAAAATCGTCTATAGTTTAAATAATTATATATTTAAAAATAGAAAGTTTTCCTTATTGCATATTGCATAAATTCCCTGAGGGTTCGATATTCATGTCTTAATAAAAAATTTCTAGAATACTTGATAATGATATGTATACTTGCGTAGTATCCCAATATATAAATAAATTAAAAAGTTAAACTCTTATTTTTCTTCAGGATCAAGTTTTTATTTTTTTTTGCAAAATAAGGAAAAATAAGTGAAAAATATAATCAGAACTATTATTATACTGTTGCATATAAGCAGTTTTGGGATCAACCGCGATGGCCACAGATCAAGGACAATCTTAATTACCACAGTTAGCCTCTCCAGAGGTCAATCAACCGGAGATTATACATATCACAGATTAAGGAAGAGAAGTTGTCTCCACAAATAGAAATGAACAGCAAAATAAGGATTTTCCATCAAGCATCATGCTAGAAAAAGAATTTAAGCTAATGGTCAAACAAGCTTGGGAAGCCTTAACCTAATCCAAGGGTGGTGCATTGGTTTTAATGGGTAGACCTTAACAAGAATAATTTGATGTCGTACCCTTCCCTAAGTGTTTTGTGTCCCCAAACTTTAAGATATTTGATGGGAGTGGAAATCCAAAATAGCACATAACACATTTTTGAGCCAGTTGTGACAACATAAGAGGTAATGAAGCCTTACTCTTCCAACAGTTTGTCAATAGCCTATCAGAGATTACTTTCGATTGGTATGCCGATTTGCCCAAATGATCAGTTCAGACATTCACTGAAATGGAACACTTACTTGTGGAAAGATTTGCCGGAGCGCAACATCATGTGTCTGTTGGAGATGTCATGATGGAAAAGAAAAAGCCCAACGAGACTTTAGTGGATTACATCTTGAGGTGGAGAAACCTTAGCATGAAATGTGAACCTCAGCTACAGGAACAACACGCGATTGAGATCTTATTCAAGAGCATTCAGAGGCCAATAGCTTTCATGCTCAAGGGATTCGCCATTAAATCCTTCAAGAAGCTACTCAGTAAATCCAGCAGTCTTCAAGAAGAATTAAACATTTAGATTCTCACGAGAAATCCAAAGCAACAAAGATATTTGAAAAGAAATCTGGAACAGTGGAAACTGTTGATAAAAGAAAACAACCAATGAAGATAGATGCAAAAAATCCTCATCAATCGTTATCAAAACACACTCAACAACAAACACAACAGTATGGCCAGTCTAGCTAGCAATCGTCTCAGGGAGGATCATACCGACCAGAAAATAAGAAAATGACCATTGCAGAACATATAAAAGTGGTATATTCCTTCAAGACAAAGCCGTACGCAAAATGTCCAGAAGTGTGATGAAGAAGACTGAGTTCAGCCTACTAGATACAAAGAAACCCAAAGAGGTTAATAAGAAAGATCAACCAATCTATTGTCCTTATCATAGATTTCTTCGACACACTATAGAAGATTGTTTCGTCTTCAACGATCGGCTCGAGAGAAACCTTAGAGAAGAGAATATAACAACCCCAAAATAATATTTACAACAACCTGAAAAAGGTTCCATAAATATGATTTCAGTTGAGCCAATCTGTCCAATCAACCCATATATTGAAAAAGATGGATGGAGTACAGTTTGGAGCAAATCATCCAAGAAAACAATGAACCAGATTCAAAATGCATCAAGACAAGCCGCCTTCAAAGTCTTCAGAGTGCCAATCCTGAGATGAAGATTTCACCACGAGATATGTCATCATCAAAGACAAAGAAGAAGAAGAATACCACCACGAAGGTCAAGATGGGGGCTGCCTCTACTAGATTAGTTGTCTTAGATTTGGGGAAGAAAATCCTCGAACCCCTGACCTTGTACGATTATTTTTTGACCCCTTTGGGGTATTATGAAAATAATGATTAGAATTTCGGCTACGTTTTAACTGTTTTTGGCAATAAAAAAATTGATGTTGCCCAATCTAACTTCGATCTTGATTCCAAAAATGATCCTCAAATCATACTTGAGTCCAATAAACTCGCCAACAAGACCGAAGAAGACATCGACAATGCCGCTTAAGACAGCGCCGGGAGTGAGGAACCAATCCTCGAATGCCACGGTGCACCCCTTGCCATCAACTCAAATCGTTACGACAAAGAAGAAATATCGGAAGATTCAACAATATTATCTCAATAAGAAGAAATTACAGTGGTAAACTTGAGGAATGGGAGTGTATTGGAATGGGAGTGTATTACCCTCAAAAATAGCTCCAATAGATAAAGGAAAGCAAACAATAACTGGAGAAGGGCTACTTCCACCTCCGCCAGTGGAAGAACCACATAACCAAGAGAAAATGGGAGGGTCATATAAAGTGAAATACAACGTGCGAGCTCATCTTAGGAAGTTGCCGACCATATTAAGCCTACAGTGCTCTGATCCTATCAAAAGAGATGCGAGACTCTCTGGTTACAGCTTTGTTTAACCCAAAAATTTGTTTAGCCCAGTTGGGTAGCACATCCTCAGATAAAGTTTACTCATTAGAAGGATAGTCTGGGGTAACCTTCACAAAAGAAGACTTGTTGTTCGATACCACCGACCACAATCATCCACTCTACATCTCTGCTAACATTAATAGATTTGTGTTTCCCAAAGCTTTAGAAGATACTGAAGCATCCCTCAACTTGATGAGTCTACGGACATTGACCTATTCGGACATTGAAGTTCAGGAACTTACAACCAATAAAATCATGCTAAGTGGATTCAACCAAATAGTAGAGAGAGCCGTTGGATCAATTACATTGCTTATGAAGGTTGGAGAACTAATAACAACTGCTAAATTTCATATCATCAATGTCAAGACCTCTTTCAACACTCTACTGGGTCGATAGTGGATTCATGAACACAACATGGTTCCATCGTCTCCACACCAGTGCATCAATTACTACAAAGAGGGATAAGAGCATTCAATCAAGAGAGATCTACAACAGTTTTCAGTGCATGAAGTTGACATTCAAGAAGATGCCACCTACTACGCGCCTTCAAACAAAATTGTCTTATCTCATGAAATTATGACAAATAAAGGTAAAGATTTAGAAGAATCACAAAGAGGAAGCCATTAAAATTCACTTCAGGAATCTTCTGCCACTTTTTTGCAGCAAATTGGTGAGGGTTCTTTTAGTTTGCGCACCCAAGGTCAAGGTCGGGGACTTGGACGAGGAAAAGTCAACTTAAATATTGGACAGACTAGGCCAACCATCAACATTGGTGATGAAGACAGTTCCAAAGATGAAATAATGATGACAAAATAGAAGAAACCTCGGTATGATATATCCTTAGAAGATGTGGAGAAAAGTGAATATGAGATAATGTATGATCGGATAAACCACTATGTGAACACTATGACCCTTACTCGAATTGCCTTTTGGTTACTTTTTCCTTGTGTACAAAAGTTAATTCAACAGGGATATTTGTCAAAACAGATGCCAAAAGGTAAATTAGAACTTTTTAAAAAATTATGGGATGTTAAAAGTCGAACTCCCAATTCAAAAAAGGGTCTCAGATTTGGTACAGTCGGACCAGTCGATGATATAGAATTTTGCATGGTTGTTATCAATGAATCAGTAGAGGATTGCCACGGTTTGGAGGATGACTCTACTAATCAGCTAATAGAAGATGCTCCGCCAGAATTTGAGGACAGAGTTTGAGGAGGAAATTAAATAAAATCTTAATGAATTGAAGGAAATTAACCTTAGGACTGTAGAACAACACCGACCTACATTCATAAGTTCTCTACTCAATGATAAAGAATCTTTAGAGCTGATTAAATTGTTAACAAAGTTAAAAGATTGTTTTGTATGGAGTTATGATGAAATTTCAGGACTATCAATAGAAGTTGCAGTTCATAAACTTGGGGTGGACAAAGATATGACCCCGGTGAAACAAGCTCTTAGAAGAATGTGCCTCGAAATAGAGCAGCAAGTCATAACCAAGGTGAAGAAATTAATAGACGCTAACTTCATGCAAGAAGAGCAGTACCCTACATGGTTAGCCAACATTCTGCCAGTCAAGAAGAAAAGTGGAAAAATAAGTGTTTCTGTCAACTTCAAGGATTTAAATAAAGCATGTCCAAAATACGAATTCCCATTATCGATACCAAAAATGATGGTGGATATTGCTTCATGAGATTTTCTCCTTTATGTACGGATCATCGGGATACAACCAAATCAAGATGGCTCCCGAGGATGCAATGCTTACAACCTTCAGAACATCTATCGGGATTTTCTGCTACACGGTGATGTCATTTGCGTTGAAGAATGCTGGAGCAACATATCAACGTGCAATGACAAAGTCAAAGATTTTTGAAGACCTCATTCACAACTAAGAAGAATGTTATGTGGATGGTTTGGTCATCAAGAGAAAACAAAAATTAGACCATTTGTAAGATTTGAGGAGACTGTTCGAACGGTTACAATGATATGACCTTCAAATGAATCCTTTAAAGTGTGCCTTTGGCGTTACTTCCGGGAAGTTTCTAGGATTCGTTGTCCATCATCAGGGAACCGAGATCAACCCCGATAAGAATAAAGCTATCCTGGAAATGCCTCCACCAAAACCTGAAAACAACTACGTCTTTTCTAAGCAAAGTTGGCATAGTTGAGATACTTTATTCCTAATCTCTCAGATAGGTGTCAGCCCTTCTCGAAATTAATTAAAAAGGATTCCAAATTCAAGAGAAATGCCAGCGGGTACTTGAGGATGTTATGCAATATTTAATGACACCTCCTGTTTTGACAGCCTCTATCCCAGGGCCAGGGAAACCTTTGATACTTTATACCACGGCCTTAGATGATTCTCTTAAGAGTCCTCTTAGCCAAGTCAATGATGAGGCTAAAGAAAACACACTCTACTACTTGAGTCATCGTCTAATACTGACGAAGATAAAGTATCCACCTATTGAGAAGCATTGTCTAGCTTTGATTTTTATCGCCCAAAAGCTTAGACATTACATACTTTCTCATAAGATTACTGAAACACCTAAAATATAGTATTTTTAGACACATTGTTATACCTATTTTTGAGATATTGCGCTTTAATGGAAGTTTTTTTTGTGTTTTTCTTTCAGATACAATTAAAAATAGAAAAAAATGCTTAAAAGAGTGAAAAAGGATCAAATTTGGAGAAAAAAGTTGAAAAATTATGCAAAAGAGTTTTGGCGCCTAAGCGACAAATCTGGCGCTTATGCGCCGGTTAAACAGCGAAGGTCACGCCTAAGCACCGAGAACTTGCGCTTAAGCGCTAGTGCCAGTTACTAGATGAGTGAAATCAGTTCTCACAAATTTTGAAGTGGTTTTAGAGGCACCCATTGGCTTAATAGGTGGTTGTAACCACCATGGACGAAAATTATCATGAAAGCATGCGTCTATTGGGAAAATACATCGAATGAAGTCACATTTTGAAGAGATCCCAAGGCACCTCTTGGAAAACTATAAAAGAAAGAAGAGAGGACTTAGAAAAGAGTCCTAAAAATATTGGCAAGTTTTGAAAGTTCTTTTTCAGGGAGTTACTTTGGAGAGATTTTCAGGAACAACTTTTTATTTACTTTATCCTTTTTGTTATTTTGTTTTGAGTGATTGTAATAGAGAAGAGATTCAAAGGAACTTCAAGAGTTTGGTGGAGAACTTCAACAAAGGAAATTCAAGAGTTTGGTGGAGGACTTGAGATAAGTTTGCTTTTTGTTTTAGACTACTTTTGGTTTTAATTGAGACTTGTTGGTTTGACAATGATTTCTTCTTTTAAACTAAAGATTTCTTCTTTTAAATAAAGTGTGGTTTTGTTTTGTCCATGGATTTTGAGTAGTCCTCTTTATCTTTCTTCTTAAAATGATAAGTAATTAAGTTTTGGATGGAAGTTGTGGAGAGTATTGATCTTTAATGTTGGAAGAAGTTGTGATGATTTAAATCAATGCACTTCATTTACTTC
>NW_018252510.1:8689-19221 GCF_001263595.1 Phalaenopsis equestris
TTCCAAATAAATAGGGAAATACTCATTGATGGGTGTAGAGTTAGAGGACTTTAAAGTGACAGGTTAAAGCCCCCAACTTGGTTTATAGTTTTAGGTTCTGATACGAGAATGTTAGCCCCCAGGTAAGGGGAATCAAGGGAACTCTAGAGTGAGAGCTAGTATCTTCCCTGCCTAACTGGTCTTCATAACTATTCAAACTTTAAATTAGCTATTAGTCTTTATAGCATCTCTAGTAAGAGTAAAAAATATTATTGCTCCTATTTGACATAACACAATTTTCATACTGACACAATAGAATTCCTATACTTATTACTGATTCATGATAAGAAAAAAGTTATTTTCTTATTAAATACTTTTCTTCTACAAAAACTTTAGTTATCTTTTTACTGTTTCATTAAAATATCAAAAACACCAAAAATATTTAAATTTTAAATTCCTGCAAAATCATTTTTAGTTTAAGTAATTGTCTTTTTAAAAATAGAAAAACTTTTTAAAAAGTGCTTATTGCATAATCTTTCTCGTGGGCTGGATTTTCAGGTCTTAATCAAAAACTCATATATTACTTGATAATGATACGTATACTTGCGTAGTATCACAAAATAAATATATATAAATTATAAATTTAAATTCTTATTTTTTTCATGATCAAGTTTTTAGTTTTATTGCAAAATAAGAAAATATAAGTGATAAATACCATCAAAACAATTGTTGTACTGTGCATAAGCATTAGGCATCGTGGGATCAATTACCCATATTTTGAAAGTTAATCTGTTGCAATATTTGATGACCCGACCAACACTCTCTGGACGTCTAGCAAGATGGTCGATGATTTTGTTGCAATTTAATATAACTTTTGTTCCCCTTTGTGCTATCAAGGGCAACGCTGAGAAATGTACTTCGATGGAGCTTCATCTGCAAGAAAATACAAAGGATCAACTACAGTTATACCAGGTAAAGCAGGGATTGGTTTGATCTATATCACGCCAGGTAAGGGCATGCTGAGGTTCTCATACCATTTGACAGATTGTGCACCAACAATGAAACATAATATGAAGTCTTAATTACAGGGTTGGAGTTGACAATCTCAACAGATATAACAGATATTGCCATCTATGACGACTCTCAACTCATCATCCAACAATTCGTTAGACAATATAAGATTTTAAAGCCAAGACTAGCAGAATATCGTCAATACGCAATGAAGCTGCTGGAGTATATTACCAATGTAGCTTTTTACCGAAATCTTAGGGGAGATAATGCCCATGCTGATGCTCTAGCAAAACTTGTAAAAGAATTAGCATGTCCCCCAGAGGATTCCATCGATATCACAGTACAAGGAAGGCAGGTTTTGTCTTGAATCGTCCTCGACAATCTACACAAGCTTAGAAAAGAAAAAGAAACGATGATTGTGGTTGCTAGTATCAAAGAAGACTGACATGATCCATTGATAGAATATTTGCAGACTGGAAAGCTGTCAGAAGACAAGTCAATAAAACACCACATCACAAGGAGGGCTATGTCATATGCTCTAGTAGGACATGTCCTCTATAGAAGATCGTTCGATCAAATGTGGCTACGATGTTTAAGGAAAACAGAAGCATAGAATATTGTCAAAGATGTACACGTCAGATTATGTAGCGTACACCAGTCAGGGCTGAAGATTAAAATGAGGATCAAAAGACTCGGATATTTTTGGCCGACAATGATGTCTGATTGCATGGATACAACCAAAAGATGTCACTAGTGCCAAGTGCATGGGGTGGTCTTGTACCAGCCTCAGAATGTGCTGCACCCAACCTTTTTTTTCGTGGCCATTTGAGTGTTGGGGCTTGGGCATAATAGGTCCAATATACCCTCCGTCTTCCAAAGAACATATATTTATACTTGCCGCTACCGATTACTTTTCTAAATCGATAGAGGCAGTACTGTTACGAGAGGTTACGACACAACTCGTCCCTCAATTCTTTAAAAGCCAAGTCGTCTACCGCTTCGGGGTTCCGCGCAGAACAATCCCCAACAATGGGACAGCCTTTAAAAGTACAAAAATCAACAATTTTGTCAAACAACACTGGATAAACTGGAGGTATTCTACAATTTACTATCCTAGAGCAAATGGATTGGACGAAGCCTTCAACAAAATATTGGTACAGATTTTGAAGAAGACACTAGATGAAAATAAAAGAGATTGGTACAATAAGTTGCTCGAAGCTCTGTGGGCCAACCGGACAACAATCAGGACTCCCACTCATTGTACACCCTACATGCTCGTGTACGGGTCTGAGGCCGTATTACCGTTAGAGGTTCAGAAGCCGTCTCTCAGAGTCATTGTCACAAGTCAACTAGCAATAGAAGAAAGTACAAAACTCATACTTGAAGAAGTGGAAAGTCTTAAAGGAAAAGGACTAGAAGCACAACAATATTTAGAACTTTATCAAATAAAGATGGCGCATGAACATGAAAAAGTTGTCCGCCCAAGGACATTAAAAGTAGGTGACCTTGTCCTCGTGCTCAAAAGACCCATTCTTGCACGTTGCAAGATAGGTGAAAATTTTGAGCCAACTTGGGAGGGACCATTTATCGTAGAAAAGGTCTACATAGGAGGAGCATACCAGCAAGTAGATTTCTATAGTGAGAGACATGCTGCCAATCAATGGACGATACCTAAAGACATACTACTCAACTTGACATTGTTTGACATCGCTTGATTTAAAATTTTGCAATTTTGATTGTTTTGGGGTTATCTATTTGGTAAAACATCTGTGACTAGGTCCAAAATTTGGTAATAAATTAACCTCAATTTAATGAAAATTTTTTATTTATACACTTCTACTTTCTCTTTTTTGAGGTCTCTTACTCTTTGCTTGCACAACACGACTATGCTTGTTTGAACTAATTCTCTTCATATACTTATAGAATTTCACATTCTACATAAAACCTCACAAAATTTTACACATCTTCCTCACCAATGTCATTCTTTTCACATGACACACATTTATGAGTTCAACACTACAAACTTTCTGCACTACATTTCTGCCCTCGAGGCTAATACTGAAACATTATTTTTTTTTTCATAACCTTTCAAGGTTGGTGTAAGGCCCCCTCCATGGCTTCAAATTCTCTATCTACATCTTCAAGATAGGAGTAAGACTCTCCTTTATGGAACATCGCATATGAACATCACATCCTGTTCTCAACCTTTAGAGATTGGTGTAAGGCCCCTTCCATGGCTTCCGATTCTCTCCTACATCTTCGAGATAGGAGTAAGACTCCCCTTTATGGAACATCTTACAATTCTCTACCTATATCTTCAAGATAAGACTAAGACTGCCCTTTATTGAACATTGTACCCTATTCTTAACTTTTTGAGAATGGTGTAAGTCCCACTCCATGGCTTCCGATTCTCTACCAACATCTTCAAGGTTAGTGTAAGGCCCCCTCCATGGCTTTCAATTCTCTACCTACATATTCGAGGTTGGTGTAAGGTCCTCTGGTAATGGCTTCAAATTCTGTACCGACATCTTTGAGATAGGAGTAAGACTCCCCTTTATGGAACATCACATCTTATTCTCAACCTTTTCAGATTGGTCTAAGGCCCCTTGCACGGCTTCCAATTCTCTACCCATCTTTGAGATTAGTGTAAGGCCCCCTCCATTGCTTCCCATTCTCTACCTAGATCTTCCAGATAGGAGTAAGACTTTCCATTATGGAACATCACATCATATTCTCAACCTTTTTAGATTTGTGTAACGCCCCCTCCATGGCTTCCAATTCTCTACCTACATCTTCGAGGTTGGTGTAATGACCCCTCCACGACGTCCAATTCTCTACTCACACCATTCAAGATAAAAATAAAACACCCAAAATGGCATCCTACTCTCAATTTTTGAGGTCATCACCAGAATGCTGATTCACATCCTCTATAAACATCTATAACCTGATAACTTAAAACACACTCTCCAATCCCAACAAGAGTTCTTCATCCTCAATGTTGATCAGACGTTCACTTGCTATATCCCTAACGGACACAAATAGCACACACAATTCTACACCTCCTTCTAAGTTTGTTGACCTAGGAGTCTGTATTGGTTTTGTTGATCTTATCATTCAATGCCGTTCAATGCCAATATGCGCGGTGTGCTTGCCCAACACACCACACCTATTTAGGGTCAATTTGTTGACCTCACTTTTGGTTGAGGTTTAGTTTTTTCTCTTTAGTAGCATAGGGTCTAGCCATAGGACTTTCTTGTTGACTATTCCTAGAGAACTATAAAAGGAACCATCACTATTATAAATTCTACACTCCTCTTTGCTCAACTTGAAGTTTCACAAATTGGTCCTAACCTCCACTTAGTAGGTGGGGTCAATATGGGGGAACTCAAGATGAGTCACACTTAGGACTGCTGGACCTTAGGGTTAACTCTGAGTGTTGGTCTAGGGCTTAAGGTACATACTTGCACTTACAATCACTCATTATCCTAAACTTAAATTTCCTGGCTTAGGACCCTTGATACTTTTGGGAGACTCATGTAGGTGGTCCCCTAAACCCATTAACCCTACGCTAGGGTTTGGCTAAAATCACTAGATAGAGGACCCAAAATGGGGTTTCGATTGGTCCATAGCTTATTGATGGTGGCTGGCACTCTAACTCTACCAAGATACCCAACCTATCATTTTGCCCCCCAAATCCCCCAAATTACCTAGATACCTTTGGAACCTCAAATTTGGCCAAAATTCCCAAAATTTCCAAATCCAAATCATTTAAAACCATTTTAGATACCCAAATTACTCAAAACCCAAAAATGCCAAATTTACCAAAATAACCCCAAAACTGCCAAAATTTAAAAATATCCTTGGCACTTCAAACTTTCCCAAAACCTCCAAAATCACTTCAAATGTCTCCAAAACCAATTTTGAACCTTTAAATGACCTAATTTGGCCAATCTGACAGATTTGACCAATACCCCCAAATTGCCTTTAAAAGCCCAATTTTCCCAAAATAATTTTCCTAAATTTACCTAAAATGTCCATCAATATGAGCCCAATTTTCATCAATTTCAATTCTAAACTCAAATTCACCTTTCGTATGAACAATCTAAACCAAATCCAAGCTTAATTGGTCCATTCTTTGAGCCCAATTTTGATCTAAGTCAAACCCCCAATTTTGTCCCTATGACTTCATCCCACCAAATTGAACCTCATAGCCAACTCAATTTGCCACAATACAACTCAATTTGCCACAAATTTTGTTGAAAACTCTTCATGACAATCTTACACATCAAACTTGACCTTCAATTAGCCTTGGTTAAGCCTCAATTGCATTCAATTTCAACACAAGACCAAAAATCTCCAAATTTGCCCTAATTGCGACTGTGGGAACAATTTTGTTGTTTTTTTGTTAAACAATTTATGTTGAAAACTCTTAATGATGTTCCTCTAGATCATTTTTAACAATCAATTTGGATTTTCCCAACCTAGACCAAAGTCTAGCCTTACATGCCCAAATTGACCAAAATCCCAAAATCCTTCAAATTGAACCCCCAATTGAATTTAAAATCATTTCAATCCTTTACCAAAAATCTTCATAACAATCATCTACACAGTTTTGATCAATTAATTTGGCTCAAAGTCATGGCTGGCGTAACCCAAACCCAACTTTTAACCATTTGGACCCAAATTGGACCCATACACCAAAATTAGCATAACCACCCTAAAGTCACCTAATTTCTTACTCCACAGCCACTAAGCACACTCCATGGACCAGGCGAGAACCCCTTGGACTAGCCATAGTGAGCTATGGATCATTGGATCCCTAAATTAAGGGATTCATGCCCATTTATGGGCCTTAACCAAAAATCTCCCCATCATCACTTTCCTCATCACTTTCCATTACACTTTCCATTAAGGGTTAAACATAATTAACCCTCCCACTAGCTCACCTGACCTCCTAGTCACCTCCCGTGGCCCTATCGGCAGGTCTAGTTGCTGGAGCACCTCAAAATTGAGGGACACCATCCCTAAATCAAACCCAATCTCAAACCTAGGGGCCAACTCACCCTAATTAAACTTTAGAGCTTCTCAGCCCACCATCTCAGCAAACTTTTGCACCCAAGGCCAGGCCTTGAGCTCCCCTCTCTAGCCATGGCTATAAAACTTTACCTCTAAAGGCCAACATATGGGTGCTGAAATTTTCTTAGGGAAACCTTGTAAGATTGCTCCCACAGCCTCTCTAAGACCTCCTCAGTGCAAACCAAACACCCCCTGCCCTAATTCCCATCACTGGAGCTCAATTTGTGAGTTCAAATCCTTGCCAGAGATAGGACATTCTCCACCACACCTCAACAATGTACCAAATCTCAATTAAACTGCCCACACATTCACCATAAAGAAAGAAGACAAAGAGCCATAGAAGCCCCCTCATAGAGAGCCTCTACCCTAGACTTTGATCAACACCCAAATTTGGCCTTGATTAAATTCGGGTCTAGACATTACACCATTGTAAGAGGCTCAATCCCTAACCTCTTTGGATGTTCACAAACGTGCTGAGCACCTCTAACTAAAGCATCCCTTCTCATACCAAAGGTATAAAAATCCCCACTGTCCCGAGCTTATTTTGAATCTACACTTGCATAAATCCAGTTTAACGGCATGTTTACCATATGGATATTTTTGTCTCACTTTGATGACTCTATAGGATCAAAGTCGAGGTCATTTTATTGAGAAATGAGTGAGATTTTAAGTTTTTAATGTTAAAGGTCACGAGACTTGGCTATCAAGGAGGTTGACGGGGAGTCGTTTGATCGAGCGTGTATGAGATGGATGGACGATATTGAGTCAGATAACGCCTTCATAGATGAACCACGGGCCGAGTCAGCGCTGAGCTGGATCACACTACCGAACGAGAGGACGGCGCGTGGATCTTCAAAGTCGTCGCATGATGTCATAGTGTTGCGTGCTTAAGTTGGAAAATAGGCATTTATTTAATTCATAAAATACCTCCTACCTTTAAAAATCCATGTCTTGGTGTAGAAAAGTCACAAAAATAAAATAAAAATTCCTAATGCTCAGTGAACAGAGGAGAACAATGTGGAAATGGTTTGAAGTTTATTTGATGCATATTTTATTTTTAATTAATTAAATACTGTTTTGAGTAAAAAAATTTTGGCAGGTTCACTGTAACTAGAGAACCCTAGGAAAAATTCGTAATGGACTAAGTCATTAAGAACACACCTAATTTACAGAAAACCCTAAAACACAAAGGAAATTAATTTGGAAAAAAAAAACATCTAAATGACTTGCTTTTAATTCTCCACTGTAATTTAAAGTCTGGAGGACTCTCCGTAAAATTTTTAAAACATTTGGAGTTCGTTTGATTACCTAATTTGATTTTCTAAGTTAAATGACACATTTAACACTTAAATAGTCATAATAATTAAAATATGACTCAAAAAATCATAAAATTGGTTTTTTGGGAGTTCTTTGTGATCAGAGGAACTTTTTAAAAATGAAATTGTAATTAAAATAAAATTTTCATTTTATAAACATATTTTAAATATTTAAATAATGAAAAAATAATAAAAATCACAAAAGTAATAAAATTCATGGAAATGTTTTAAATTATTTTCCAAGCCCTTAGAAGCAATTGAAATATTTTTTTTCTAATTTTCTAAGTGAAGTTATTGAATTCTAAAACTTCAAATAATTTTTAAAGTCTAAATAAAGGATTTTCCTTAATTTCTCACTAAAAAAATTCTAGTAATTCAAAGAAAAATCATAAAAGTATGAAATTTATTTCTCTGGGTTCTTTGACCTCAGAGAGATTTAATAAAAATGCAAAACTTAATTTTACACATTTAAAATATTTAATAATTAATTAATAATACATAAACTTAAATAATTCTAATGATTCAAATAAAATTCAAAAAATAATGAAATTTGGTCTAATTAATTCTTTAGTCTAAGTCTAACTCTAGTAAAAACTTGACGTGATTAAGCTTTGCCTTGGTTAAGTTATTAAATTTTCTTTGAAAAATCATATTTTTGCATATAAATATTTATATAAATTAAATTAAATTTTTAAAAATTAGATTTTCTCCTCTGATGTCTTAATTTACCCATGAGTGAGGTAGGATAAAAATTCTAAAGTCATTTAAATTAAATTTGATGAATTACGAAGTGATAAAGCCTTAGGGGAAAAGGTATAATTTTTGAAATTTTGTCTTTATTAACATTTAGGCTTAATTAACATGTTCAGAAGATTGAAACATAAGAAATTAATTGGTAGAAACCAATTTCACATTTCTTAATTAAAGGATAAATTTGCATTTTCCTAAATCATTAAAATTTGGAAAGTCTAGTAAATTAGATGATCGTAGACTTAGGGGTATGATTTTGGATGTTAATAACTCACTAATTTAATACTCCTATTTGGTGTTTAAATGACATTCAAACGTTTTGATGATGAGATATTATCACTTAAAATTCAATTACTTTCAAAAATTAGTAATGTATCCACCGAGGTCTTAAGGTCTTAGTAGTGACCTAGGATAAATCAAATTTGGGTAAATGAGAATTAAAAAAGTGAATGTGACTAAAAATTTAACACCTTTAAAACACTCCAAGCCCAAGTTAAACTAAAATTGGCTAAGTATTAATAACAATAACTTTCTCCTTTAAATGTTTTCACCCACATAATTGTTAGATTAAATGACAAATGATAATCACCCTACTCTTAGGGATAATTGAAACGTCGATGTTCATTGAACACTAGAGGTATTTAAAGGATTAATTATTAAAAAACATAATATGAGACTTTTCTTCACCAGGCGGTGAGAGGGAAGCATGGACCTGCTCCTTCCTCCCAACCTTTTGGATACCTCAGAGATCTATTAAACTTTATATGTTTTGCTTAATAAAATCATCCTCAAATGAATTAATAGGGGCTCACCAAGATATGATTTAGGATTTGGTAGATCATTAGAACCTTATCTCCCTGCTCTACATAGAAAGCTTTTCATATATAAATGATCTCACATGCATTTTGAGTTTCAGTTGAAGATAACGTAAAGACCATCCAGGTACGCTTTTATTGTAATTTATTTTACCTGCATTTCTAATTTACCATAATTTACTTTTTAGTACATTATTGTACTTACTCACTTGTATGTATGAAAAAAAAACACAAGCTTGCATGTTAAGCAACGATGTCACCCTGCATAAAAACCAAAACTACTAGGATAGCCGTAAAACCAAAACCAAAAATAAAATCAACCAAAAAAAAATTCAATTTCACAACATTTAAAATATAAGACAACTCAAAATTTAATCACAAACATCACAAAAACCACAATTGCAACTAAATTAAGACGTCTTTATTGGATGATCGGGAATCCTTCAGAGGAGGTAACCTAGGGTTGCTAACGAGGCTTCCCACAATCTAAATGTAAGTATGGAACTCATTAAGTTGAGTTTAGTAAATTCATTTGGACTAATTGAATCCAATAGAAATTAGTGGTACATGAACGAAGGAACCGTAGGATCCTAACCAATGTTGCTCTAATCAACTTTAATATGCCCATTACATTTAAAGAACTACAACTATAAGGACATCTAATTTTATATTATAACTTGACATCTTAGAAAACTTAAAATAATTACGTCGTGGAGCTTGGAGCTAGCATGGCGGGCAACACAGTCATCTTTAATGGGAAAACATGTCTTCCCTAACTAAACTAATTTCCTTCCTTAGAATAAAACAACCAAGCCATAGAATTTTGAGGTTGTTTGCTTATGCAACATTAATCCTCACCTCATCTTTAGGCTTTTGTATAGATCTGCTATACAATATAAGCCCTAACTCATTTTATGATTCCGAGGTTGTCAATCGTCATGACCTAAATCCGCACATCTTTCAGGCTATTTATGTGATCGTTTTACACAAATAGGCCCTAAATTAATAAAATTTGCAAGATGAAACATTTAAATCTTTCTCTTCAAAATTGAAGCCAAACAATAGGATAGACTAGGAAGTCACTGAGGTTGCCTTCCGAATCTATGACATCCCCTAGTTCTTCCTCCTTTGGATTCTACAACAAAATGTTCTAAATTTGAACCATTCCCCATTCACACCTCTTTGTCCGATCTCGCTAAACACTCCTATCCGTTTATCCTCTTTAAAGATAATACTGCCTAATTTTTATCGAGATTTTTTTTATGTGATCTCGGTCATTTAAGATGTAATTAACTATAAAGGCTTCCCCTTATAGGAAGATTGTCCGAACCGAGCTTAATATAAATACTATTTAATTCTTCATTATAAATAGGGGAACTTGTTGGCAAATAAAACGGTTTTGTAGACCAAATAGATGTCATATATTTCTTAGTTTATTTGATTGAGCCTCATCCTTAAGTTTTGTGTTTATCTTTTGGGATAGATACAGGGATTGAGGTATATTGCTCTTCCATTTAAACTATGAAAAATATGGGGTCGATTTGATTTCATATTTTTCTAAAACTACATATATATACATATATAT
>NW_018252510.1:19342-22312 GCF_001263595.1 Phalaenopsis equestris
CTAAATATATATATATATATATATGTAAATTAAATGTCTTTCTGAAGTGGGCAACGGGATTTCAATTTCGGTGGTCGACAGCTTCCAACGGGAAACTCTTTAACCAAAAAAAGTGTCGACATTAGTAAAACATCAAACTTAAAAGTAGAAAGGACAAAATTGAAGCATGTAAATACAAAAATTTTCATTTTAAAGAGGTTAATTTTATTAAAAAAATTTTGGACCAGTCACAGACGTTTGGCTAAATAAATAACCCTAGATGAATCAAAATTTCAAAATTTCAATTCAAGCAATGTCAAGTTGCATAGTATGTCTTCAAGTATCATCCATTGATCGGTAATGTGGGTCTCTCCATTTGAAAATTCACCAGCTGGTAGACTCCTCCTACGTAGACCTTTTCTACGCACATGGTCCCTCCCAAGTTGCCCAAGGTCCCTCCCAAGTTGGCTCAAAATTTCCACCTATCTTACGGTGCGCAAGAATAGGCCTTTTAAGCACGAGAACGAGATCACCAACTTTGACGTCTTTGAGCGGACCATTTTGTCTTGAGCTTGTACCATCCTTGCTTGGTAAAGCTCCAAATATTGTTGTGCTTCTAGTCATTTTCCTTCAAGACTTTCCAATTCATCAAGTCTGAGTTTTGCACTTTCTTCTGTTCGAAGTTGATTCGCGACATCGACTCTAGGAGGCCACGTCTAGACTTATAACGGTAGTACAACCTCGGACCCGTACACAATTGCGTAAAGTGTACATTGATTGGGAGTGCTGAACATTGTCCGGTAGGCCCACAAGGCTTCTAACAGTTTGTTATGTTAATCTCTTTTATTTTCTTCCAGTTTCTTCTGCAAAATCTGTACCAGTGTTTTGTTGATGGACTCCGCTAGGCCATTTGCCCTGGAACAGTAAATCGTAGAGTATCTCCAGTCTATCCCATGCCACGTCACAAAGTTGTTGATTTTTGTGCTCTTAAAGTTGTCCCATTGTCAAAAATTATTCTATGCGGAACTCCAAAATGGCATACGACTTGGCCTTTAAAAAATTGATGGATGTGTTGTGTTGTAACCTTTTGTAACGGTGCTGCCCTTGTCCATTTGGAAAAGTAATCTGTAGTGGCAAGTATAAATCTTTGTCCTTTAAAGGATGGAGGGTCTATCAGACCTGTTATAGGTAATCGAAGGATCAGCTAACTGAAGAGTTACAATCTTAGATGAAATATCTATTTAGTTCAACCTTCTAAAAATTGATAACGACATAAGAATTAAATTATTTCCTAAATCACATAAAGCTTTCCCAAAAATCTTTCGCCAATAGCACAAGGAATTGTAAAACTTCCAGGATCATTGAGTTTTTAAGGAAGCTTTTTCTGAATTATAGCGCTACACTCTTCACTGAGCACTGAATTATAGCGCTACACTCTTCACTGAGTGAAATAGACTCATTATATACAAACTTCCATTTATTATTAAGTATATCCTTCAAGAACTTAACATAGCTTGGCATTTGTTCCGATGCTTCAATAAATGGAATGTTTATCATTAATTTCCTCAATATCTCCAAAAATTTTGAAAATTGGTTATCTTTATTTTTTTGCTTCAATCATTGAGGAAATAGAGGTGGTAGTCTTTTTACGGTAATTTTTATTTGTTTTATTGGGCTTTCTTTGGTTTAATTAGAGATTCTTACTCAAAATGAAAATCTTCACCAGAATTTTCATTTTTCACCTCATTATTTCAACTTCAACTTTCACTTCTTTTTTAACTCTGTAACTCTATTTTCTAATTCTCTTACACTTTTAAGTTGAATAGCTTTAATTCTCTCTTTGTTCTAACCTTTAGGATTTACTTCAACATTACTAGGCAATGTTCTTGGAGGTCTATTGCTAAGTGCAGTAGCAATACACCCCAATTGATTTTTCATGTTTCTAATTGTTGCTCCTTGAATTTGTAATTGACTCCCCATTTGCAATATCAATTCTTCCATTCATAAAATTTTCTCCTTACTCTGTAAATTGTTAAACCATAGAGGGTAATAAGGTTTATAAAATGGATTTCCTTAATTTTTGGAGTTTTCCAATGGGTTCGCAGTTATGTTTCCTCATTACGGATTTGCAACATTATAACTATTATTACACCAACTAAAATTTGGATGATTCTTCCAACCAGGAATATAATAACTAGCATAAGGATTATTAGAATGATTATTTATTGCATTTAAGGTCTCATAAGAAGATCACAATTCTATAATTTGTCCCAATGAATTATTCTCAAGAACAGGTGATGTCTGAGAATAATTCATTCCATATTGATCTGTCTTCTTCGATGTAGTAGCTCTTTGTGCATCTAATATATATATTGCATCAGAATCATGAATACTGGCTAACCTTTTGGTTTACCTTTTTAGAGGCCTTTTCAGAGGCCATTTAAAATTATTAGTAGTCATTTCTTCAATTAAAGAATATGCTTCATCAAATTATTTTGACATTAATGATCCACCCGCAACAGCGTCAATTATCAATCTAAGAGATCCAACCAATCCAATATAAAAAATTTGAATTATTAACCAATTTAGCAACACATGGTGTGGACACTTTCTAAGCAGATCTATAAATCTTTCCCAGGCTTCATAAATTTATTCCCTTTCAAACTGACAAAAAGATGTAATATCATTTCTAGGCTTAGTAGTTTTTTAAAGTGAGAAATATCTAGATAAAATTTTTTGTGATAAATCTCGCCAAGCTTTGATAGATCCAAGTGCTAACGAGTTTAACCACATCTTAGCTTTATCCTTTAGAGAAACAGAAAAAAATCTACGTGTGACAACATCATTCGACACTCCACCAAAATTAAAAAATTGATTGTTCTGACTCCAAATTTTGTCTTTTTTGTCATTTTTTCTCCAAATGCCTAAAATTGATATACCTGAAACTAAAACATGAAAATAATCTTCTTTAAAGTGAAATATCACAAAAAA
>NW_018252510.1:23789-31453 GCF_001263595.1 Phalaenopsis equestris
AAAAAAAAGAAAATTGAATGAAAGTATAGAAACGTAGTTCAACTAAGCCTTAAATTACTACTGCAATAAAATTAAGTTAGCACAACCTAGTTTTATTATAACAGCCGAGAAACATGTAAAGCAAATAAGTGCAACCTAAACTAAGAAGTATACGAATGCACAAAATTATTGTATACTCGTCCTAAACATCCAGTTTAGATAAAGCAATTTGCCTTACTCAAGCATTACTGATGAGCAAACCATAAAACAATCCTATGAAGTCTATAGGTGAGTTCCTTAAGAAGGCTCGAGGTGATGAGTGATGAAGAGGTAAGGAAATCAATTGAATTAATTTTTAATGCAGCACCAATCAAGATCCCATATTCCTTCATTCGGGCACGGTTGGTTTTGGATGTACTTAATAAAGATAGACAGTTAGTCTTTTCTATCTGGATAATTCTTATCAGCAAACGATTTTCTATATAAATTTTGTGAATTTTTTTAACTTTATTTGATTTGTTAGAATTTTGTTATATCTTATGTTATTTTTATTCAAAAATTCATAATGAATCAATATGACCTGCAAATTTTTTGAAATTTTTTAGAGAAGTTTAGAATAAGATTCAAAACGATCTCAAAATTTCTTAGATTATTTTAAGTTCATTTTAAAAAATTAGGAGAAATTATGAACAGTATATTAGTATTGAAATGAATTTTTTTTTAATAATTTAGTTTCCTTTAATTCAATTAACCTATGGGTGGAAATTACGTTCAATTTGGAGTTCTAGAGAAAAAGTTATTCAATTTTTATTTAGAACAGTATATTAGTAAATGCCTTATTTATACTTCAACCACATTTATACATGTTGAAAATAATGTATGAAATTTGTTTCAGTTATTTGACAATTTAATTCAATTTGTTGTATTTTACCACTTCTTTATCTTTCATTAAGTGAGTGAAAATAAAATAGGAGTTGTATTTTTGGGGCAAATTGCATATTTACCCAAACTTGCATTTTTTAATGAATTATTACTAAATTTTCACGTTATCAAGTTCCAATTTCATTGGCATTATTATGGTAAATTCGTATTTAATGAATTATTGTATTTTTGGGGCAAATTGCATATTTACCCTAACTTGCATTTTTTAATGATTTATTACTAAATTTTCACTTTATCAAGTTCCAATTTTTCAAAGTTCCAATTTCAGTGGCATTATTATGGTAAATTCGTATTTAATGAATTAAAAGTTAAGAGAAAGTAGATTTGTAATTTTAGGGGAAATTACAAATCTACGAAATCTAACTTTAAAATTAAGCCAATTTTATTGAAATTTATTTGAATCAGATTTTTCAATTTTACACTTCGTATTCATTCATTTTCAGTTTGAAGGGTAATTTTGGGGTATTACCAAGTCTTAACAATTTAAACAAATTTCGAGCAAATTCATCAAGCAAATTCACTTAAATTTTATTGGAATGCTCTAATCAATGAATTATGAATTATAATGTCTCAATTTTATCAAATATTCAATAATCGCATTCTTACATTTATACACAATTTATTAATCCAATTTAAGATTGGATTAAACAACCCACAATCTCTTAAATATTTTACTGATATTATCATGAAATTTTCTCCAATTACTTACCTTTATTAAATCAATTTTGGAATAAAAGGGTTACAAACGTAATTAAAGAATTTACAAAGATACCATCTTTAAAAGATGTTGCTTTTAAACTAAGTGAAATCATTGTTTAATTGAATGAAATATTCACTCACTTGATTCTTAAATTTTCCAGATTTTTTTTCATAATTTTCCACATATATTTTATTTTTTGTATTTATTGTTTTCAATAAATGCTAAATTATAAATAAATTCAAGTTTCCCAATCAAGATACATTTTCTATTCATATGGAAATAAATGCAGCATATTGGGATCACAATATTTAATTCATTTCAATTTATGGCGTTTTGAGTTACTTTTAATCTTTTATTTTCCTTAAACCCTATTGCTTATTTAAACCAGCCGCCTCCACCTCATTTAAAATAGCGGCCTCCACCCGTTGCCTTCCTATTGGTTTTGACCTTGTTTGTATCAGGATCTTATTAGCCGCCAATGATCACCTTTTGGTGGATCCGCTATTGAGTCCCAAACTCCATCATATCAATCTAAAATGATTAAAACCGCCCATCTCATCTGAATTAAAATAGACGCCATCGGTTCATCATCCCAAATGAGTTGTGAACCGATGACCATCTAACTTAAAACTTTTGGATCTCAGTCGATTCTTTATGGAATTGATTGATTCAAAAACCAAAACGATCGCCTTAAACATCTATATAGTTGCAATGGTTATAATCTAAAACATCGAAAGTTCTCTTTAGAAAGACTGAAAATCAAAATAAAAGATACTTTAAAAATAAAATTTTCTCAATCCGTAAGACGCCTTCTCGATCCAATCATTCGATAAGCTTCCAAGAGACTAAATTAAGCTCTTCACAGCAAAAATTAAAGACCCGAAGGGTTTTTTGCAACATTTCGATCAACTCGGACCGCCCATCTCAGAATTTTTGACCAAGTAGGCTCGGTTTTCAAGGTAAACAACTAGGGAGGTATTATTTAAGTTTAAGAAGAATAAAAAAGCATTTGGAAGCTTTCAATTTTCGATCAAGGCTTTCATTGTGGTATTTTTGATAAATTTCGCAATGGAAAAGGGAAAGAATACTTGGAAATGAACTCGAATGAAATAAAGCAAATTCTAAAATGATTTGGGCAGAATTTTGGTCGAAAATTTCGGGTTTAGCATAAGTTTAATGGGTATTTATTGGTTGGGGTGATGGGGTAGGGCTAGCCTTCTGATTGGTCTATTCTAATAATTTTGGATTAGTGAGGTGGCTTGTCAATTCTTGCTAACCAATCAGAAGTATGACAAGATTGGTGTGCTACCAATTAACTTGTAACATATGTGCTTCAAGAAAAGTGCATGGCTTGTCATGTATGTTTTAAAATGCTCTAAGCTTGGTTTTGGCTTCCCTTGGGCTGAAGTGGGAGTTGGATTCAGTTAGAGGGAGATTTAAATTGAACCAATAAGCTTCTAACAAGTGTAGGGAGTAGGGAAGTTAGATCAATAATTGAAACTTTCATGGAGGAAGGTTTCAAATAGCTCAATTGGCTTGATGTGAATTTGAAATTTGATTCAAAATGGATTCAATTAAAAGGATTTGAGATTATGATTCAGAAAACTATTTGGGTGAACTTTGGGTTCGGAGAAAGAACAAATAGAGTAGGGGATTTTAAATTACATGTAAAAATAGTGAATTTGATGTTATTTTTGAAAATTTTATTTTTTTTTCTTTTTTTATTTTCTTTTTTTTATTTAAGTTTTTATTTTATTTTAATTGTTGAAATGTTCTGATAATGTTTTAAATTTTATTTCCTTTAATTTTCCAATTTATTGATTTATTTCAAAAAATTATCCTTTATTAATTTTGAAAAAATTTTAAAATTTTGTTTATCTATGGATTTTAATTTTGTTAATCTCAATTTAAAATGATTTAATAATCTTTAGTAAACTTCTTTTCATTTATTTTCTATTTGAAATGAAATTTTAATGAATTAATTTATTTGTTCATTTAAGGAATAGTTTCCTTTTTAAGCCTAAGGAGTACTTCATAACCAAATGAGTTCTCCAAAGGCTAAAGGTGGAGATGTCTAAAAGTGAGTGGAGATGTCTGAAGTGCACTAAAGAAAGACCGACAAAAAGACCTAATTCTCCAAGCTCAAAGGATTACTTGGGGCATTTCAAACCTAGAAGAACTTAGCTTAATTTTCAACATGTGACCTCAATCAACTTAATCAATAGTTGAAGATTTAAGGTTAAACACATGAAATTTAAAGGAGTCAATAAATTGTTCAATTATGGGTCCCAACACTGCTCTTCCATGCAAAGCCAGTAGAAAATCATAAGAATAGAACCTATATTCTAGAGAGAGAAAGAGAATGACCTCAAATAAATGAGGTCAACAAGCCCCTGATCTTAATTAATCACTGTAAAAGATATGATTCTGTCCAAACTATTTTTTCGTGTGGTCATGTCCACCAATAGTTCAAATTTGAATGAAATTACCAAAGATGTAAGTATCATGCGATCGAATCACCCCTTCTAGAGACACAACTGACCTATCGGTTGCTAGGATTAACCTAAAGAGTCGTGTCGAGTATTTGGGATTCATCTAGATGAAAGAAAGGTGGATGCAAAAAATTAAGAGAAAGAAAAGCAAAAGAAAGTCATAAAGTGCAGCGCCAAAGTCAACTATCGATCATTATGTATAAGATAATAGGTGGAGTGAAACCATCACAAAACTCAATTTTAATAATGTGTCATCACATCAACATAGAATTTAAGTGGAAAAATAATAATAGAAAGAAAATTTTCCTTAAAAAATACTAAACTCATATTTTATTCCTAGATAAAATATTTTACAAGATGTTCATCTAACACTTCAGCCGAGACATTTCGTCACCGAAATAACGTCTTATAAAACACCTGTCCCCTAGACTTAAACCTATCTATGAAGCCTTTCTTATCTTAGATCCGACACATCAAGTAGAACTTCAAAATGTCGAGCAACTCTATACGAATGACCAAGAACTCCTCTCATGGCTCATTCATATCTTTTTGCCCCACCATAGAAGTAGGAGCATTGGAGTCCTCCATCTTATCTAAGTAGTGGCCAGTGCTCTATGAAACATCTTGCATTCTTTGGTAGCCACCTTGTAGGCTATAAGAGGGATGCTTGAGCCGTCAACCAAAATCTCCTCAATACTAAGCAAAATAAATGTTACTTAAAGGGTCATGAAGTTGGACCCTAACCAGCATAATTCGAAGAAGAGTCACCAATTTATATTGCCTCACTTGTACCAAAAGGTGCTATAAGCAAATGTAAGGAAATTTTAGACTAAACAACAAGATTGAATCTTCTCATGCTAAGGGGTTAATCTAGCTCAGACCACTAAAGTTGCATATTGCTCTCACATGGTGGTAGCAAAGCGCTTGTATTGTTTTTTCTCCATAATTGATATTAGAGTAACAACAGCTTCTTGCACATTGAATAGTGGAGCACTAGTGGCTTTTCACACAAGTTGTTCAGCCAGCTAGTCTCGAGCACAACATGAGACCGGGCTAATGAGCTAACGCTCACACAATGAAACTTGCTTCTATCTTCCACCCATTCCCTCCTTCCTTAAGGACCTTGATAATAGTTACATGACCCCTATTAATTTGTTGAGTTAACTGCCTTCCACTTCATTAAATCATGTTTCTTTTCAATTCTATGCTCCTTGGATTTTTTTTCCCTCATGGCTATTCTCTCCCTCTAACATCTTCTTGGTCTTTGGGCTGACTATAGCGAAGACATCTCAAAGATGACCCTAATCATTTTTATAATATGGGCCTCTCTTGAAGGTTTTGAAGCATTATTCATCGATTTGATTGAATGCTGACCAACTCAGACATAAAAACACAAAGCAATTGGAAATAACAAAGAAGCTAGTTACTTTACACTTATAACAATCCTGAAAAGAAAAATCCATGAAGGTTAGTTATTAATGATCTAAATATGAAATAAATAATTTTTTTTTCATTTCAATGTCTCATTCTTATCACAAAAGTCACTTTCAAGAAGCAATAGAATCAAAGAACTAAAATATGTACTCACAAATGTACTAGCATGAATCTTGCGGGGATGAAATAGACTAGAAGTTAGAAAGAGCAATGAAAGAGGGGCCACTGCCAGAAAACCAAAAGACCCACTTGACCAAATGTAACTCCTTAAACTAGGGCTAAAGGTTGATCAGGAGTAAACCATCAAATAAAGGGCTAAGACTAATCGAGCTCAGCAAAGGCATAGATCTACTTATCAACAAACCCAACCTAAGGGAAAAGTTTAGTTTTACCAGCAGATTCATAAGTGCCCCTAAGATTCCTCATAAGTGGCTGAAAGTTAGCAACAACATTGTCTACTAACATACTAAAAGAGCCCCTCACCAAGGGTTGTTCTACCTATTGGCTTGTGGTGATTCACCCTCTGCTTGATAGCTTATTCTTACTCTCTCGACAAGAGCTTCTCATTTAGGGATCAATAGGAAATAGTAAAACTAAAGTTCTGATAGTTGTCTGCACTATTTTTGGTAGGAGAAGTTACCCACTAGAAGTTGTCGGTCACCAGGATCGAAATCTCATCGCCCGCTTTGGAAAGACATTTAATTTACACACACACACACACACACACACACACACACACACATATATATAACTTAATTCTCAAATTGGATATCAAAAAGGCATATGAAACAATCAGTTGGAAGTTTATTGAACAAGTTCTCATTGCCAGAGGTTTCTCCATCTTTGGTATGTGGAACGATTTTATTTGCGAACAAATTCTCTTATTTAATATGAAGAATTAAATAGGGTTTAGATTAAGCTGGGTTCAGAAAACATTCTCTAAGGGCAAGCCCTTATAGTTAATTACATCTTAAATAACCAAAGTCACTTATAAAAACTCTTGATAAAAATTAGGAAATGTTGTCTTCAAAGAGGTCAAAAGGATAGGACTTTTCAAAGAGATCGGGCAAAGAGGTGTAAAAGGGGAATAGTTCAAATTTGGAACATTTTGTTGTAGAATCCAAAGGAGGAAGAACTAGGAGACTTCATAGATCCGGAGGAGATCCTCGGTGACTTCTCATTTTATCTTATGGTTTGGCTTTGATTTGAGGAGAAATTATTTAAATGTTTCATCCTGTAAATTTTATTAGTTAAGGCTTACATTTTTGTGAAACGATCACACAAATAGCCTGGATGATGTGAAAATTTAGGTCGTGAAGAACAACAACCTTGAAATTATAATAGGAGTCAGGGCTTATATTGTGTAGCAGAGCTACACAAAAACCTAATGATGAGTTGAGGATTTATGTTGCACTAGGTAGACAATCTCAAAATCCTATGACTTGTTTGTTAAATTCTAAGGAAAGATATGTTGTTGTAGATCCTCTTACTGTTGAAGGTGGCCGTGCTGCCCATAATGCTAGCTCCAAGCTCCTCACCGCGATGAGTTTGAGTTTTTTTTTATGTTTTCTAATGTTTCAAGTTACGATGTCAAATTAGATATCCCTATGGTTATCGTTTTTTTGAAATATTATAAGGTATATTAAAGTTGATTAGAGTGACACTGGTTAGGGTCTTACAGTTCCCTCGTTTCGGCACCAAAATTTTCTATCAGATTAACTTAGTCCAAATGAATTTACTAAACTCAATTCAATGAGTTCCATAATTTCATTTAGACCATAGGAAATCTTGTTAGCAACCATAGGTTACCTCTTCTGAGGGATTCTCGATCATCCGATGAAGACATCTTAAATTAGTTGTAATTGTTGTTTTGTGATGTTTGTGATTAAATTTTAAGTTGTTTTATCATTCGAATGTTGTGGAGGTGGATTTTATCTTGGTTGATTTTAATTTTGGTTTTAATTTCATGACTACTTTAGCAGTTTTGGTTTTCATGCAGGGTGACATCATTTTTTAACATGCAAGTTTTGTAAGCAGAGAAATACATTGTGGAAAGTACAAGAAAAGACAGTACTGTAAACTGTAAAAGCGAACCTGGAGAATCTTCTCTTACCACC
>NW_018252510.1:31465-31864 GCF_001263595.1 Phalaenopsis equestris
AAAAGATCAGTACTTGCAAGACATACTTGCAAGACATGTATATAATATTGCAAGGAATTTAGATTGCAAGAGTAGACCAAGGTTTTGTTACAAAACCCCATGTTATGGTTTCATTGGATCTTTGTAGATCCTACTGGATAATTTTAGAACAAAATATGGCAAGTCCAATTTGCCCTTTAAAATATCCAAAAGATATCAAAATGCTCAGTTCATGACTCTGAATTATTTTGAAGATCTCTTGAATTATTTTGTACTCATTTCTGAACTTATCATAATGTTTCATCAGTAATCCGAGTTTGAAGTGTGACTACCCTGTTTCTCGTTGAAACTTAACAATTTAATTATCCTAAGAGTAGGATACCCAATTAGTCAATTGATATTTTATTTAAAAGTTATGTG
>NW_018252511.1:0-373 GCF_001263595.1 Phalaenopsis equestris
GAAGCACATGGAGCCACATGAAAAGGCTAAGGTAAGCAAAGTTTTCGAAAAGAAATTACGGGTAATTGCAACTATTGACAAAGGGAAGCAGCCAATAAAGATATATGCAGAAGATCATCAGAAACAGAGTAGTCAATCCAACCAACGACCATCTCAGGAGGGATCACCCCGAACAGCGGGTAAAATATCTCTGTTGGAGCGATAAAAAGTTGTGTATTCTTTCAAGGATGAAGCTGTACATAAAATATTCAGGAGTGATGAAGAAGCTAGAATTTAAACTACCGGATCCAAAGAAGCCCGAAGAGGTGGATAAGAAGAATGAGCCAAAATATTACCCATACCATCGGTTGCTTGGGCACACTATTGACAAGTG
>NW_018252512.1:0-2156 GCF_001263595.1 Phalaenopsis equestris
CTTTCCTAGCTGACGAGGCACCATCGAAGTACATTGCCCAGCATTACGCACTGGAAAATTCCATTTGTAGTATCTGCTCGTCTAGTAACTCGTCGTTGAGAGAGGACCCAGCTCACAGTGGGTGTGCAGCGAGAAAATTTGCTAAAATCTGTCCCTTGATAGCATGGAGGGGAACAAAAGTTATATCAAATTACAATAAGATCATTGACCATCATGTTAGACGTCCAAAGAGTGTTGGTCGGATCATCAAATATTGCATCGGATTAACTTTTGAGATTAGGGTAATTTTATGAGAGAGCATGTAATGTCTAAGCTTTTGGGCGGCAAAAATTAATGTCAGACAATGCTTCTCAATAAGTGGATACCTCATCTTCGTTGGTATTAGATGAAGACTTAAGTAGTAGAGTGCGTTTTCTTTTCCCTCATCGTTTCCTTGGGCTAAGAGGGCTCCAAGAGAGTCGTCTAGAGCCGCGGTATAAAGTATCAAAGGTTTCCCTGAGATAGGGGCTGCCAAAATAGGAGGTGTCATTAAATATTGTTTAACGTCCTCGAAGACGCGCTGACATTTATCTTCCCAAATGAATTTGGCATCCTTTTTAGTTAATGCTGAGGAGGGCTGACACCTACCTAAGAGATTAAAGATAAAGCATCTCAGATATGCTAACTTCCCCTGTAAGGAACATAGTTGTTTCAAAGTTTTAGGAGGAGGCATTTCCAAGATGGCTTTAATCTTATCCAGGTCGATCTCGATTCCCCGATGAGTGATAACAAATCCTAAAAATTTCCCAGAGGTAACGCCAAAGGCGCACTTTATGGGATTCATTTTAAGGTCATATCGTCGTAACCGTTCGAACATGATCCTCAAATCATACAAATGGTCTATTTTTTTTACTTTTGATGACCAAATCATCCATGTAGCATTCTACTTGGTTGTGAATGAGGTCATCAAAAATCTTTGTCATTGTTCGTTGGTATGTAGCTCCAGCGTTCTTTAACCCAAATGACATTATTGTGCAACAGAAAATTCTAATCGGTGTTCTGAAGGCTATAAGGGTTGCATCCTCGGGAGCCATCTTGATTTGGTTGTATCCCGGTGATCCGTCCATGAAAGAGAAGATTTCATGTGTAGAAGCGATATCCACCATCATTTCTGATATTGGTAGCGAAAACTTGTCTTTCGGACATGCTTTATTTAGATCTCTGAAATCGACACAAACGTTTATCTATCCATTTTTCTTCTTGATTGTAACAATGTTAACTAACCATATGGGGTACTGCTCTTCCCGCATAAAGTTAGCGTCTATTAATTTATTCACCTCAGTTATGACTTGTTGTTCTAATTTGAGGCGCATTTGTCTGGGGGCTTGCTTTACATGAATCATATCTTTGTTCACCCCGAGTTTATGAACAACTACTTCTACTGACAATCAAAGCATTTCATCATAACTCCAAGCAAAGTAATCTTTGAATTCTGTTAACAATTTGATCAATTCTGAAGATTCTTCATTGTTGAGTAAATAACTTATAAAGGTAGGTTGGGGTTGCTCTTCAGTCCCGAGGTTTATTTCCTTTAACTCGTCAACAGTTGACTTGATTTCCTCCTCAAATTCAGGCGGACCATCTTCTATTAGCTGATCAGTAGAGTCATCCTCTATATCGAGGCAATCCTCTTCTGATTCACTAGCAATAACCATACAAAATTCTGAATCATCGACTGGTCCGACTGTACCAAATCCGAGACCCTCTTTTAAGTTGGGAGTTTAACTTTTAACACTCCATAACTTTTTAAAAAGTTGTAACTTATCTTTTGTCATTTTTTTTGGTAAGTGTCCTTGTTGAATTAACTTTTGTACGTAAGTCGAAAAGTAACCAAAAGGAAATTCCATTAATTCATTAGGATACTCATCTAAATTTACATGATTTTCAATATTAGTAGAGGTAGAAGCATGATAAAATTTGATCGGCTTTTAACCAGCACTACGAACTTCCTTGACCTCTAAACTCTTGACCTTTTGAGGGAGGACCGAAGCAAGGGTCATAGTATTCACATAGTGGTTTATTTGATCATACATCATCTCATATTACTTTTTCTCCGCATCTTCTAAGGATATCTCATATTGAGGTTTCCTCTATTTTGTCATCATTATTTCATCTTC
>NW_018252512.1:3028-3526 GCF_001263595.1 Phalaenopsis equestris
TATTTTCCTTTGTCTGCTGGAGCTGTTCTTGGTGGTAACACTTTCTCGCTTCTTAAGTTGACTTCTGTGACTTCTTCTTCTTGAGATATCATTGTTGAATCTTCTGGTGTCTTTTCCTCTTTGTCGGTGAGATCTAAGTTGATGGGGAGTGGTGCACCATGACGCTTGAGAGTTGGCTCTTCGTTATCAGTGCTGTCGTAAGCGATATCGTTGATGTCTTCTTTAGAGTTGACAACAAGTTCATCGAACTCAAGTACAATTTGAGGATCATTTTGAGGAACGAGATCGCAACTAGCATGGTTATGATCAGTCATGTTATTACCAGAAACAGTCAAAACGTAATCGAAATCACAACCATTATATTCATAAGACCCTGAAGGGACAAAAAGATAATCATACAAAGTCAAGGGTTTGAGGATTTTCTTCCCCCTATCCGAGACAACCAATCTAGAAGAGGCAGCCCCTATCCTACCCCCTATGCTATTGGTCCTGGCAGTG
>NW_018252512.1:4293-6913 GCF_001263595.1 Phalaenopsis equestris
GTTTGACTTCTTCTTGCAGACTGCTAACTTTGCTGAGTAGCTTCTCGAAGGATTTGATGGTGAGTCCCTTAAGCATGAAAGCTACTGGCCCATGTATGCTTTTGAGCAAAATCTCAATCGCATGATGTTCCTGTAATTGAGGCTCACATTTCATGCTAAGGTTTCTCCACCTCAAAATGTAATCCACTAAAGTCTCGTTAGGCTTTTGTCTTTCTACCACGAGATCTCCAATAGAAACGTGGTGTTGTGCTCCGGCAAATCTTTTTACAAACAGCAGTTCTAACTCGTCGAATGTCTTCACCGATCCGTTGAGCAACTCGGCATACCAATCAAAAGCAACTCCTGACAGACTGCTGACGAACTGTTGACAGAGTAAAGCTTCGTTATTTCTTGTATTGCCACAACTTGCTCGAACATGTGCTATGTGCTGTCTGGGATTTCCTGTCCCATCGAATATCTTGAAGTTTGGGGTTACAAAGCCCTTGGGGAAAGGCACGGCATCAAACTCATCCGGATAAGGTCTACCCTTTAAAATTGATGCACCTCCCTTAGACTGGGCTAAGGCATCCCGTACATGTTCAACCATCTGCTTGAACTCTTTTTTTGGCATGGTGCTTGATGGAGAATCCTTCTTTGGTTGTTATTCTTTATCTGTCGAAGTAGCCTCCCTTCTTTCATCTGCGATGTGTATGATTTCTGGCTGGTTAATTTATGGAGAAACCAATCGTGGTGCTTGTCATTGCCTCTGAATGGTGGCCATGGCAGTCATAGCTGAAGCGCGGCCATCTCTTCTATTCTTTTCTCCAATAGGCTAAGTTGTTCATCCCTTAGGATGATAGCCCTATGCAACTCATCTACGACATTTTCTTCAGTGTGAGGTTGAGCCTCGCGCGCAGATGTGGCAGTTCTTGTTTCAATTACATGGGATCACATGGATATCCATGAAATTTTCCTCCAAGTAATCACTGTAATCAAAATCCTTGTTGTCACTGTTGACGGAAACTCTATGTTCTAGAGATAACTCAGAAATCTCAATCCTGAGTTTCTCAACTTTTTCTTCAACTATCGATTCCTTGATTTCTTTAAGATCTAGAGGACCCTGATGGAAATCCTCAACTTGTTCCTCCATCTCGCTGGCTATTGTCGCGACGATGGCAGATAATTTAGACACTGGTTTTGTTTCCTATCTTGCAGGTTCACTGAACTGTATCGGTGCAGCAACCTTAGGTACCCATACCTTATTCCTTTTTGACAATGATGCCTCAAGATGGGGCGTCTCAGTAGAGACATCAGTGTGTGGAGGGAAGGAATGCTCCCCGTGGTGTAGACCGGCTACAGTGTCAGGTAATCGTCTTGTCTTTCTTTCCATGATTGTAGGAATAATGGGTAAACCTCTCGGACCCAGTCTTGACTTAATTGGCCGGCAACTTGTGGTTCTTGTTGTGGTATGATCCGTGGTGACCATAACAGTATCGACTCGGTTTTCCAAACGGAGCCAGACGGGAACACGGGTAGGTGACTCTATAGTCGACCTACGAGATTTTCTAGCGGACTTAATATCCTTCAAAATTTCATTATTCATATGAGGGGAAATTGCATATCCCACTCGTTTAAGTAATTCACTAACAAAAAATCCTTCTTTAATAGCAAGCCTTCTGAAGATAGCACTAACTTGGATGATGGGGCTGAATTTCTTTCCCTCCTCACCATGTCCATGAGGTGACGGGAATGCAGCAGCAATCTTCCGGATACTCTCATATCCATCAGTATCTGTCAGAGGATGGAATCTACTCCCTTGCAGGAGTGGGTAAATTTCACGTAATAACTCTTCAACATGATGAGGCTCCTCCTCATCAGGTGTGTTCTTAAGAGTTTGGGCTTTGATGACCCTCCAAATTCTCCTATTACGGTTCCTCCTTTGAGTTCGGGTCAGTGGTACAGTCCTTGAGCTTGACCCGATCTCAAACACGGCTGGAGGAACAGTTAATCCTTCATTCGAGTTTTCAATGACCATCACTTCTTTCCCCTTAGCAGTAGCGAGGATAACAGGTTTGACGGGTGTCGTGATGGCAATAGCTTTAGCCTTCTTACCAGCAGGGAAGACTTGAAGGCAGTTCAAATTGAATTCTGCAAATGGCTCTTGAACTTCCGGGGAATCGATCTTCATTACCATGAACGGGGCTTTCCCAAGGATAACCTCAAGGTATTCAAATCCGGCTCCAAACTTGATGGTGGGAGCGACATTACCGGCGTTGCGGTCCGTCGGCAGGTTGCAACAAAAGGTCAGCGTTGGGTAAGCCATCGCAGTGGGCTTTATAGCACGAGTTTTAGGGTTAGCTATATGGCCAGAAACCTCGTAATCCTTCGTGCAAGCATTGAAAATAGAGGTTAATCTGTAGACCGGGCGTGTCTTAATTTACAAGTAATTTTAACATCTTTATTTAAAAGGATGTAAAATTGATTAATATTTTGAAGTGCGCACGACACAACACGATTTGATTTAATTTGCGAAGCAGCAAAACAAATGTGAAAATGAGTTGTGAGAAAATTTAGGACCTAGCGTGGGACCCAATTCGTGGCAGAAAAATGCCCAGGTGGAGTTAATCCACCAACACACCTA
>NW_018252512.1:8391-13001 GCF_001263595.1 Phalaenopsis equestris
CAAGCATGAAACATGTAAGGAAAAAGCAGAAGAAAGACGATACTATAAACTGTAAAAGCGTACCTAGCGAGTCTTCTCGTTCCACCACCTGAAACTTAAAAATGCATGTGAGGGAATTTATGAAGAGCAGGAAAAGTAAAGTTCTGGGGGTTTTTCCTAACTCTATGTCACATTTTGGTGAGTCCTTAAAATTTTATTTAAGGATGATTTCATTGAGCGAAGCATATTAAGTTTAATAGGCTTCTGAGGTATCCAGCAAGTTAAGGGGGGGAAGCAGGTCCATGCCTCTCTCTCACCAACTAGTGAAACGCCTCGACTCCATTTAAACTCATTATGTTACTTAACGGTTCATTCTGTGAATACCCTTATTACTCAGTGAACATTGATGTCTCAATTATCCCTAAGAAAGGTGTAATTATCATTTGTCATTCAATTTAAGAATTATGTTGTTGAAGACACTTAAAGGGGCAAGTTAGTGTAATTTGAACACTTAGCCAAATTTTTAAACCAAATTAGGCTTAGTGGTGTTTCAAGGATGTTTGATATAATTATGTTTATTTCTCTAATCCTTATTTAGTCAATTTTTTTATTTAACCTAAGTCACCACTAAGCCCTTAAGACCTAGGTGAGTGTCTTAATTAGTTTTAAAAAGGGTTAAGCTTTAAGTGGTCATGATTCATGATTTGGATTCTATTTGAAAACAAAGATAGGGGCATTAACTTGATTAATTATTGACTTCAAAAGTCATACCCCTAAGTCTAGGATCTTTTAATTTTATTATACTTCCAAATTTTGATTAATTTAGAAACTTTATCAATCTTAATTGAGAAAGTGAAATTGGTTTCTACCATTATACCCCCTTGTGTTTCAAGCATCAAATAAACTGATTAAGATTAGAAGTTACCCATTTTCCCTCCTTGACTTAAGCCTAAGTGTTAATTAAGGCTAAATTTCCAAAATTACACATTTGCCCCTAAGGCTCTAATACTTCATAATTTGTTAAATTCAATTCAAATGACTTTGAAATTTTTATCCTACCTCATTCATGGGTCAATTGAGACATCATCGGAGAAAATGTGATTTTTTTTTAAATTTAATTTAATTTATATAATTATTTTAATGCAAAAAATAAGATTTTTCAAAGAAAATTGCTAACTTGACCAAGGTAAATTATAATCCCTTGAAAGTTTTACTGGAGGTAGATCTAGACCAGAGGAGCCTTTGGATCATTCTTCACAATTTTTTGAATTCTTAGTGATTTGTTAGAATTATTTTAAATTCTGGGTTATTTAATAAAAATAAAATATTTTAGGTGGTGAAAATTAAGTTTTATATTTTTGAAAAATCTCCCTAAGGTCAGAGAACTCATAGGAGCAAATTTTATATTTTTTTTTATTTTTCTATGATTTATTGGAATTATTTTAGTGAAAACTTATTTTTAGCCCTTTAAAAATTATTTTCAAGCTTTCAAATACAATATCTTTATTTAGAAAATCAGGAAAAATATTCTGATTGTTCCTAAGTGATTAGGAAGCAAATTAGAATATTTTCATGAGTTTTATTATTTTATGATTTTTACGAATTTTTAATTATTTAAATATATTTAAAATAGGCCAAAAATTAAGTTTTTATTTTAAATATTATTTTATTTTTAGAAAACACCCCTGATCATAGAGAACTCAACAAACTAAGTTTCATAATTTTTTGAGTTATATTTTGATTTTTTAAAAATCATTTCTATGTTAAGAGTGGTATTTATCTATCAAAAATCAATTTAAGTTATCAAATGGACTCAAAATTTTTTGAAACTTTTATGAAGAGTTCTCTGGATTATAAATCACAATGAAAATAAAAAATCAAGTCATTTAAATGTTTATATTTTCGGGATTATAAATCACAGTGAAGATCAAAAATCAAGTCATTTAAATGTTTATATTTTCTAAAGTTAATTATCTTAGTGATTTAGTATTTGCAAAATTTAAGTGCATTCTAAATGTCTTGACCCATGAAATTATTTCTATAGGTTTCTCTAGTCATGGTGGACCTTCCAAAATTTTCTTAGGATTTTATAATCAATATGCTAATTTCCATAATTATTTTATGGAAATAATGTAAAAAAACATGAAAAATATGGATCTATGTATAGGAACCTCATCTGACTTTGGAAAAATCAGAGAATGTTTCCCCTTACAGAGGCTACAATCAAAATTTCAAGCCAAGGTGATGTGTCAATATGCATGGAGAGTCAAATGATTCCAAATAGTATTTAATTATTTAAAAATATTTTATGCATCAAATGGACCTAAAAATTAATCCACATTATTCTCCTCTATTCACTGAGCAAGAGAGTATTTTTATTTTATTTTTGTGATTTTTCTACACAAAGTTATGAATTTTCTAAGTTACTGGTATTTAAACAAATAGGAAAAAGTCCTATTATATATTAAAACAGCGCGTGCCACCTCAACCTATGAT
The DNA here is from genome assembly GCF_001263595.1 of Phalaenopsis equestris. Lineage (NCBI taxonomy): Eukaryota > Viridiplantae > Streptophyta > Magnoliopsida > Asparagales > Orchidaceae > Phalaenopsis > Phalaenopsis equestris. The sequence continues at coordinate 10,867 of NW_018252512.1, forward strand.
GGCTCCGAAGGCATGCGTGGCGCGCTCTCGTTGGATGCCGCCGTCCACGTAGCTTGCTGACTCGATTCACTGTTTACGTCCCGAAGCGTTGTCTGGCTCGATCTCCCCCGTTCATTTGATACACGCTTGATCAAACGGCTCCCCGTCATCATCGTAGATAGAATAATCCCTTGCCCGTCCATACTAAAACCTTAAGATCTCGGCCTAGACTCAACCAAATCACTTCCGGTTTGATCCTATGGACTTGTTTAAGTGAGACGAACACATCCATACGGTTAAGATGCAATGAAATCAAGTTTAATTAAATGGAGAATCAAAATAAGCTCGAGAGGAGGAGGAGTTTTATACCTTTGCTCTGAGAAGGGAGGATTTGATTAGAGGTGGTCGACACGTTTGTTGGTGTCCAAGGAGGCTAGGTGTTGACTCTCTGGTCTTGGTATAAGGCCTAGGTATGAATCCGACCAAGCTCTATTTCAGGTGTTGGTCTAGATCTATGGTAGAGGCTCTGTGGAAGGGGGATTTGATGGAGCTTTATCTTCTTTCATTATTGTGAAGGTGTGGGTGCAGTTAACTTGGGTTTGGTGGACTGTGGAGGTGTAAAAGTTGTATTGGGTTCTTTCCTGGTTTTTGTCAGGGTTTTAAGCTCAAAATTGAGCTCCGGCATGGGAATGGGTGAGGTAAAATGGTTGGAATGCACTAAGGGGATCTTAGGGAAGCTCTATGTGAAGTTTGGAGAGGCCTCTCTAAGAAAATTTTAGCACAGCTCCCATGGCCGTGGGAGGTGAGTTTTTTATAAAAATGGCCATGGGGTGGCTCTCAGGGCATAAGTTTGGGTGCATTGTGGTGCTTAGGTGGAGGGTAGAGGAGAGGTGGCTAGGAGCTCAGGGAACCCAGAAGAATCCATCACAACAATTTAATCCAAATGTGCTTGGATTTGCCAAAGATATCTTAAACATGTGCATTTTTGGAAATAAGATCCCTTAATTTGGGGGACCTTTGGTCCATGGCTTGATTTAGGTGGTTTTATAGTGTTTGGACTGGTCGCTAAGTCCACCTAATGACTGTGGTGGAGTTAATTTGGTGGCTTTAAGGTGGTTAGGTCACATTTAGTGTTTGGGTCCAAGTGGGTGCAAATGACCAAAACTTGGGTTTGGGCTATGTTAGCCATGTCAATTGACCCAAATAATTATTTCATTTGGTGTATATGATCACAAGGTACAACTTTGGTGTAGGATGGAAATGGTTTTGAGTTCAATTGAAAGGTCAATTTGAAGGAATTTGGAACTTTAATCAATTTGGTCATGTTGGGGTACGCTTGGGTCTAGCTTGGGTTGGCCTTGGGCTAAGTCCAAATTTACTATTTTAAATGGTCAATAGGGACCTCATGAAGAGTTTTCAACATGAATTGGATGCCAATTTGGAGGTTAAGTCAATCAATTGGGTGAAATTTAGGGACTTAGCCAATTTGGGGCTAAATTTGGGAATTTTGGATTTAGGCCAAAATCAAATGGATTTGAGGCTTCACCAATGTCAATTGATGGTTGATTTTGATGTATAGGAATTTCATAAAGATTTTACAACATTAATTGAGGCCAATTGACTAGGCTATGGGTTCAATTTGGTGAGGTTAGGTCATATGGTCAAAATTGGGGCTTTGACCCAAATCAAAATTGGGCTCAAATCATGGACCAATTGATCTTGGATTTGGTTTATTTTGGTCATATAAAAAGTGAATTTGATTTTGGGATTGGAATTGGGGTCAATTGAGATCAAACTGGTGGACATTTGAGTTGGACTTGGAGAAATTTGAGTATTTAATGGGCAATTTGGGGATTTTGGTTAAAGATGGTCAAATTGGCCAAATGGGGTCATGGGGTAGTTGAATGAAATGAAATTAGGAATATTAGTGATTTATTGGGATTTTGTGGGAATTTTTGGAATTTTTGGTCAAAGAGCGGTATTTTGTGTTTTAGGGGTAAAAGGCCAAGATGGGTATTTTGGTAGAGTTGAGGTACCAATCATCACCAATAAGCCATGGACCAAAGGAAACCCCATTTTGGGTCCTCTACATAGTGGTCTTAGCCAAACCATAGCCCTAGGGCTAGTAGGTTTAGGGGACCATCTACATGAGTATC
>NW_018252512.1:13298-14091 GCF_001263595.1 Phalaenopsis equestris
GCTACTAAAGAGGAAAAAACTAAACCTCAACCAAAAATGAGGTCAACAAATGGACCCCCAATAAGTGTGGTGTGCTGGGCATGTTTAAGAGACTTAGCCAAATTTTGACTTGGGCTTGTAGTGTTTGAAAGATATTTTAATTTTCAATGATGTTTACTTTTATAATACTTATTTAAATGAAACTTAATTTAGCTTAAGTCACTATAAGCCCTTAATATTTTGGTGAGTGTCCTAGTCATTGCAAATGAAATTGACTTATAAGTGATGGTGATGATTCATGTTTTTGTTTTGTTCATCAAAATGGGGGTATTAAATTAGTGAGTTATTGACACCCAAAATCATACCCCTAAATTTAGGATCATTTAATCGGCTAGACTCCCAAATTTATGAAATTGAAGGAAATTGCAAATTTATCCTTTTTAATTAGGACAAGTGAGGTTGGTTTCTACCAGTTAACCCATTGTGTTTCAAACATCCATATATGTTAATTAGAATCAAAGATTTCCCACTCCCCTTTCTGAAATTAGGCCTAAAAGTTAATTAAGGCTAAATTTCCAAAATTATACATTTACCCTAAGGCTCTATCACATCATAATTCATCAAATTGAATCCAAATGACTTTGGAATTTTTATCCTACCTCACTCATGGGTCAATTGAGACATCAGAGGAGAAAGTGTGATTTTTGAAAATTTAATTTATCTATATAATTATTTTTAATGCAAAAATAAAATTTTTCAAAGAAAATTCCTAACGGGACCAAGGTAAATCATAGTCCCTTGGAATTTAGACCAA
>NW_018252512.1:14116-29321 GCF_001263595.1 Phalaenopsis equestris
CTTTAAAAATTATTTTAAGCTTCAAAATTCAATATCTTTATTTAGAAAATCAAGAAAATAATCCCAATTGTTCCTAAGTTCTTGGGAAGCAAACTAAAACATTTTTTTTATGAATTTTATTATTTTTGTGATTTTTATGGATTTTTAATTATTTAAATATATAAAAATAGGCTAAAAATCAAGTTTTTATTTTAATTACCATTTTATTTTAGAAAATACCCCTGATCACAGAGAACTCAAAAAATAAGTTTTTATAAATTTTTGAGTTATATTTTGATTTTTAAAAATCATTTAAGTGCCAAAATGATATTTATTTTGAAAAATCAATTTAGGCCATCAAATAGACACAAAATGCTTTGAAATTTTTATGGTGAGTTTTATGGATCCCAAATAATAGTGGAGATCAAAAGTCAAGTCATTTAGATGTTTATGTTACCGCAAATTAATTTTCTTTGTGTTTTAGGGTTGGTGAAGATTAAGTGCATTCTTAATGACTTAACTCATGAAATTATTTCCAAGGGGTCCTCTGGTCATAGTGAATATTCCTAAATTTTCTTGGAATTTTCTAACCAACATATTAATTATCATAATTAATTTATGTAAACAATAGACATAAACTTGAAAAATATAGATCTCTTCTTAGGGACCTCCTATGACTTTGAAGAAATCAGAAGATATCCCCTAAGACAGAGGCAACAACATGCTAAAATTTCAATTGATGGTGATATGCCTATATGCATGGAGAATAAAAAAATTCAAAACTGTGTTTAAATAATTAAAAATAAAATATGAATCACATGGACTTAAAATTATTTCCACATTATTCTCCTCTATTCACTAAGCAAGAGGGTTTTTTTATTTTATTTCTATGATTTTTCCACACCAAGATATGAATTTTTAAAGCTAGGGCTATTTATTTAAATATGCAAATCGTTAGTTTTCTATTTAAACGTGCGACAGTGACTGTATCCTTGGTAGCTCAGAAGGCATGCGTGGCGCGCTCTGGTCCGACACCGTCATCCACGTAGCCACTGACTTGGCCCGTGGTTCATGTAAGGAAGCGTTGTCCGGCTCAATCTCCTCCATCCACCTGATACACGCGCGATCGGACGACTCCCCGTCATCATCCTCGATAGAGTGATCCCGTGACCGTCCACACTAAAACCCTAAGATCTCAGCCTAGACTCAACCAAATCACTTCGGGTTTGATCCTATGGACTCGTCTAAGTGGGACAAACATATTCATACGGTAAACATACAATTAAATCAAGCCTAATCAAATGGGGAATCAAAATAGGCCCGGGAGGAAGAGGAGATCAATACCTTGGCTCTGAGAAGTGAATCTTCGTTCAGAGGTTCTCGACACGTTTGCTGGGGTCCATGGAGGCTAGGGATTAAGCCTCTGGATGTGTTGCAATTCCTAGGTAGGAATTCGACCAAGCCCGATTTCAGGTGTTGGTCTAGAGCTATGCTAGAGTCTCTGTGGAAGGGAGATTTAATGGGGATTTTCCTTCTCTCACTGTGGTGAAAGTGTGGGTGAGTTTAATTTGATTTTTGTGGAGTGTAGGAGGGTAATGAGCTCTGTCCTGGTTTTAGGCAGAGATTCAAGCTCAAAATTGGGCTCCGACAAGGGGATTTAGGGCAATGTGGTGGTTGGATTGCACTAAGGAGGTCTCAAAGAGGATTTGAGATCAGTTTGGGGAAGTCTCTCAGAGGAACTTTTAGCACACCTCCGATGGATGTGGAGGTGAGTTTTTATAAAAATGGCTAAAGGGGGTCTCTCAGGGCAAGGGTGTCTCTCAGGGCCAATGTTTGGGTGTATTGATGCTTAGGTGGACAACAGAGGAGCTTTATCATTTGATTTGAGTGAGGTGGCCTATGGGTTTGATTTGGGTAAAATTCAAGAGGAGGTGGCCCTCAGTTTTGGATTCTCCGACAACTAGGCCAGCCTGCCATGGTAGGGAGAGGTGGCTAAGAGCTCAGGGACACTAGGAGAATATGTCACAACAATTTAATGCAATGAGGTATTGTTTTGGCAAAGTTATCTTATGCCTAAGAAAAAAATGGAAATCAAATCCATTAATTTGAGGGACCTTTGGTCCATGGTTCACCTAGCTTGAGTTAGATGGTTTTTGGTTCAGTCATAGGGTCCAACTAATGGATGTGGTGGAGTTAATTTGATGCCTTTGAGGTGGTTAAGCTACATTTAGTACATGGGTCCAAGTGGATGAAAATCACCAAAACTTCAGTTTGGGCTAGGTTAAACATGTAAACCTACCCAAATAAATGTTTCATTTTGTGTATATGATTGTAAGGAACAACTTTGATCAAGGATAAAAGTGGTTTTGAGTTCAATTGGATGGTCAATTTGGAGAAATTTTGAAATTTGATCAATTTGGGCATATTGGGCTATACTTGGGTATAGTTCAGGTTAGCCTTGGGCTAAGTCAAAATTTATTGTTGAAAATGGTCAATAGATATGCCATGAAGAGTATTCAACATGAATTGGGTGCCAATTTTGGGGTTTAGGCAATTCATTTGGTGAAATTTCGGGACATAGTCAATTTGGGCAAAATTTGGGGCTTTTTTAGACATGGGTTGAAATTAGGTGAAATTGAGGTTTCACCAAGGCCAGTTAAAGGTCAAGTTTAATTTTTAGGAATGTTATGAAGATTTTACAATATAAATTGTGGCCAATTGAGTGGTCTATGGGTTCAATTTGGTGAGATTAGGTCATGTATGGGGGTTTGACCTAAATGAAAATTGGGCTTAAGACATGGGCCAATTGAGCATTAATTTGATTTATTTTTAGTCACATTAAGGGTGAATTTGAGTTTGGGATTGAAATTTGGGGAGATTGGGATACAATTGATGGACATTTGAGGTAGATTTGGGGAAAAATGGGTCTTTAAAAGGCAATTCAGGGGTTTTGGTCAAAGATGGTCAAATTGGCCAAATTGAGTCATGTGATAGTTGAGGAAAATGCAATTGAGAATAATTAGAAGGTTTTGAAATTTTTTGGGATTTTTTTGGAATTTTGGGAATTTTGGGCTGAGGAGGGGTATTTTGGTAATTTGGCAATTTTTTGTGATTTTGTGTAACTTGGATGTTTTCAAAGATTTTTAAACAAAAAAGGTGTTTGAAAGGATTTTTGAACTAATTTGGGTATTTTGGGTAAATTTGGGAATTTTGGCCTAATTTGGCGTCCCAAGGGTATCTAGGTAATTTGGGGGAGTTTAGGGGGAAAAGGTTAGGTTGGGTATCTTTGTAGAGTTGGAGTGCCAACCACCATTAATAATCCATGGACCAATGGAAACCCCATTTTGGCTTCTCTATGTAGTGGTCTTAGCTAAACCCTAACATAGGGCTAGTAGGTTTAGGGGACCACTTACTTGAGTCTCCCAAAAGTATCAAGGAACTAAAGCCTAGAAGTTTAAATTTATGATTGTGAGTGATTGTGAGTGTAGGTATTTACCTTAAGCCCCAGACCAACACCCAGGGTCAACCCTAAGGTCCAGCAGCCCTAATGGTGATTCATCTTGAGTTCCCCCATAATGACCCCACCTACTAAGTGCTGGATGTTAGGACCAATATGTGGAATTTCAAGTTGAGTAGAGAAGAGTTTGGAATTTATAATGGTGATGGTTCCTTTTCTAGTTTCCTAAAAATAGTTATTAGGAAAGGCATATGGCTAGACCTTATGCTACTAAAGAGGAAAATCTAAACCTCAACCAAAAGTGAGGTCAACAAACGGACCCCAATAGGAGTGGTGTGTCGGGCATGCGCACCGCGCGTATTGGCGTTGACCGACAAGATCAACAAAACCCATATAAACCCCTAAGTCAATAGACCTAGAAGTAGTGTAGAATAGAGTAACAATTGTTTTCATCGGGGAGCAATAGATACTCTCTGCTGGGGAAAAGCAAAGAGACTCTACAAACGACCGTCATGAAAATTGACGATTGAGGCGGGGACTCGATTCCAAATTTAGTGTTTAATTTTGATTTTAATATTAATAAATTTAACATTGATAATTTCAGAGATTAGGATTGTGCGAGAGGACTGAATCGAGATGGAAGGCACAGACACTCACATCCAAATCAAAAAGGTAACAAAAGTGTAGAAGATGGAAACTACTAAGGATATTATGCAGAAAAGAAAGGACAATACTAGTTCAAGTTACCACTGGGGAGTTATATTCGAACTTACATGTGCGAGGGAGAATATATATGTCATGTTTGGAAGGAAAGCACTGGGAATCACATCCAACCCAAGAGGTGATGAAGAAAATATCTGCTACGTTGAGGAGGAAAGATCCCAGACTCACATCCAACTCAAGAGGTAGTGGGAAAATATATCGATCACGTTAAAAAGGAAAGCACTGGGACTCACATCCAACCCAAGAGGTGACGAAGAAAATATCTACTAAATTGAGGAGGAACGTGTTGTGACTCACATCCAACTCAAGCGGTAGCAGAAAAATATAACGATCATGTTAGGAAGGAAAGCACTGGGACTCACATCCATCCTAAGAGGTGAAGAGGAAAATATCTGCTACATTTAGGAGGAAAGTGTTGTGACTCACATCCAACTCAAGTGGTAGCAAAAAAATATATAGATTACTTAGGAAGGAAAGCACTGGGACTCACATCCAACCTAAGAGGTGACGAGGAAAATATCTGCTACGTGGAGGAGAAAAGCTTCGGGACTCACATCCAACTCAAGTGGTAGCAGGAAAATATATCGATCACATTTGGAAGGAAAGCGCTGTGACTCACATCCAACCTAAGACGTGACAAGGAAAATATCTGCTACATTATGGAGGAAAGTGCTGTGACTCACATGCAACTCAAGTCATAGCAAAAAAATATATTGATCACGTTAGGAAGGAAAGCGTTGTGACTCACATCCAACCTAAGAAGTGACGAGGAAAATATCTTCTACATTCAGGAAGAAAGCACTGTGACTCACATCAAACTCAAGCGGTAGCTAGAAAATATATCGATCACATTAGTAAGGAAAGCACTGGGACTCACATCCAACCTAAAAGGTGAAGAGTAAAATATCTGCTACATTGAGGAGGAAAGCGCTGTGACTCACATCCAACTCAAGTGGTAGTGGGAAAACATATCAATCATTTAGGAAGGAAAGCGCTATGACTCACATCCAACCTAAGAGGTGACGAGAAAAATATCTGTTATGTTGAGGAGGAAAGCACTGTGACTTACATCCAACTCAAGAGGTAGCTGAAAAATATATCGATCACGTTAGGAAAGAAAGCCCTGTGACTCACATCCAACCTAAGAAGTGATGAGGAAAATATCTGCTACGTTGAGGAGGAAAGCTCCAGGACTCACATCCAACTCATGTGGTAGCGGGAAAATATATCAATAACGTTAGGGAGGAAAGGGCTATGACTCACATCCAACCTAAGAAGTGACGAGAAAAATATATGCTATATTGAGGAGGAAAACACTGTAAATTAAATCCAATCTAAGAAGTGACGAGGAAAATATCTGCAACATTGAGGAGGAAAGCGCTGTGACTCACATCCAACTCAAGTGGTAATAGAAAAATATATCAATCGCATTAGGTAGGAAAGCACTGGGACTCACATATAAGAGGTGACTAGGAAAATATCTGCTATGTTGAGGAGGAAATCTTCGGGACTCACATCCAACTCAAGTGGTAGCAGGAAAATATATTGATCACGTTAGGAAGGAAAGCGATGGGACTCACATCCAACCTAAGGCTGACGAGAGTGCAAAGGGTGAAAACCATTAAGGACATTACGTCAACAAGAAATGAAGACTATACCAGTTCGAGCTACTGCAATGGACATTACGTCCGAACTGGATCTAGCCAAAAGGTGACATGAGGTTTGACTGAGTGCTAAGAAGGGAATAGGGCTCCAAAGACCCACCCCAAATGCAAGGAGTGGTGAGGAGTGTGACACTCCATAGAGAATGTGAAGAATTACAGGAGATTTTGTGCAGAATGTGTAGTCCCGTGGGGATGTGAAGAAAATTAATACAGATAAAGATGGTCATGTTGCACGCACAAAGTGTAAGAAAATCTGAAACCGAGAAAATCCACTCAACAGATTAATTTTTTTTCTTGTTGTTTTTCTCACATTTAATTTTTCAAAATATGTCTTTAAAATTTAAATTTTAGTTGGTTGATTTTCAAAAGATTTTTTTTTTTGTTATTTGTTCATTTGTGATTATTTTTATTTGACTTTTATTTTTGTTAAAGATATGTTGTTTCGTTCTTAACTCGTTGAAATTTTGAACCAACGCATGGTTCATGGCTTCCATCCATCGCACATAAAAGACAATTGAAAAAAGGCACATTTCTGAGAGAAATCTTTATTAATCTGCTCCAATCAAGATGTCACAGACCAAACATAAGCTAACACCTCAAAAAGGTACAATATATAGTCCATGTCCAAGTACATCCGAAACATCTTAAGCCGAGTATACATTGTAGGCTGAGTATGTTTGATAGATATCATGTTGCTGTAAGAAAAAGTGAACCCTCTGAACATCTGTATCAGGTATGACAAGCTCCTGATTGAGCAAACCTTCTAAGTCATGCTCCAGGACATGAGTTCCCTTTGTATGAACTTAGAGGTACAAACCTCTCATACCTTGGGTCTGGTTGAAATCCGTATGGTGCATCCTACAAAAGGTTACGAACACTGTACGGTATCGCACCGCTGGGATGCAGTGCTTGGCAACATCTGCCCCGTTTCCTTTCATGACCAAAACTGAACCAACTGACAACGGAATCTCTACAACTCCTCTGAACTCGCCAGGGCCGATAATGTCAATTTCTTTTCCATATAATATATTGCTTTTGCTCATGAATGAGACCGTGCAGAAGGACCTCACAAAATCATGGTGGTCTACATGGGGAGGGATGAAATCACCCTCGTCATAGATGTTGATGATGCAACTGTTCAGGGTGAAAGTAGCTGGTAGTATGTTTCATCTGACCATCCTCTTGATCATCCACTTTATTATTGGAGGTAGTGGATCTATCTGGTCATGTCTAAGGATCTGAGGATCCCTGACGGATTTCCTTGTCTATCATTTGTAAAATTATAACAACAGCCACTCTGAATGGGGATTCTTCCTTTTCCTCTCATCCCTTTCTATGGTTCAGGATATGTTATTACTCAGAGTATGTTCTTTCCAAGTGAAGGCCTGCTCAAACTCTATCCCTCAAGTCAAAGATGCAGCCAAGGATGCTTCTTTCGTCACTTTCAGAGAAGACCCTGGTATACAGCTCCAGGCCTTCCAGTATGTTGACGAATCTTCCTTGGACTTCCTCATAGAATTAAAATTCTCTTTTGTTCACCTTGCTTATTTTATGGCACTCCATTGTGCTAGGAGTCGACAACTGTCATGGGCATTCCTCCATCTGGACATCGGCAGGAACCCAAACTGGCGCTGGCTCATCTGGAACATGTTATTCATCATCTAAAGTGATGTACAACCCTGGGCTCCATGGTATATACTCATCTGTCCCTAGTGGGAAGTATGGCCCATCCATCAGAAAATCTATAGTCTGAGACCCATCGGTGGTGGGGGTATACTTCTCCAATGTACTATAGCGTTGTAGATGTATGACATTGTAGTATGGGTATTCTACAAATGCCCCTTTAGCTGATGTACCTATAGGTATCTCGACGTTGCACGTCGGGCAACCAGTGCAAAAGGCATATGAAGTTGAAGGTGTCTATGGCTTTGTATTGAACCCTGGTTCTTCATTTGTGGTGGGTAGGCTAGAAGAAGTCTCTTTCATGTATGGATCATAAATATGCCCCTCAGGAATAGGGGTGAGTAAGTTGTTTGTTTCCCTCTGACGTCTGTGTTAAAGTTGTGTTCTTCCCAAATAAAAGCCTTATTTTTTCTGTAACTGGCATTTCTGCGCTATGTCTTGCGAAGCGAAGCATCTGGCAGTCGTTCATTGTTGGTGGCTACCAGGCCTCCGGCAGGTCTAGCTATCATGGATGGCAGATGGTTGGGCCCCTCTCACGGGTCCTGCTCTATCATCCCGTTCTTTTATTTATGTGATCAAGAATAGGTCTTTCGAGCACAAATACGAGGTCACCAACTTTGAATGTCTTTGGGTGGACCAATTTATCATTGGCTTGTACCAACTTCGCTTGGTAAAGCTCCAAGTGTTTTTGAGCTTCTAGTTGTTTTCCCTCAAGACATTTCAATTCTTCAAATATGAGTTTTTCACTTTCTCCTGTTTTGAGTTGGTTGGCAACAGTAACTCTAAGAGACGGTGTCTGGATTTCTAGCGGTAGCACAGCCTCGGACCCGTACACCAGCATATAGGGTGTAAACTGAGTGGGAGACATGAAAGTCGTCTGGTGGGCCCACAAGGCTTTTAAAAGTTTGTTGTGCTAATCCATTTTGTTTTCATCCAGTGTTTTCTTCAAAATTTATACCAGTATTTGGTTGAAGGCTTCGACTAGATCATTTGCTCTGGGATAGTAAATCGTAGAGGATCTTTAATCTACCTTGTGTCTTTTGATGAAATCATTGATTTTGGTGCTTTTGAAACCTATCACATTGTCGGAAATTATTCTTCACCGTACTCCGAAACCTTTTGAAATCATAGACAATTTGATTTTTGAAGAATTGAAGGGCGTGCTGTGTCGTAACCTCACGCAACGTACTGCCTCTGCCCATTTGGAGAAGTAATCAGTAGCGACAAGTATAAACATGTGTCCTTTAGAAGATGGAGGGTCTATCGGACCTATTACATGCTTGATCAACTTTGAACTAACACTACAGACTTCCTTGACCTCTAAAATCTCAACCTTTTGAGGTCAGTAGTGGTAAAAGGATGGTAAAATTTGATCAACTTTGAACCAACACTATGGACTTCCTTGACCCCTAAAATCTCGACCTTTTGAGGAAGAATCAAAGTAAGGGTCATAACATTCACATAGTGGTTTATCCGATCATACATGGTTTCATATTCATTCTTCTCTGTATCTTCTAAGGATATCTTGTACTGGGGTTTCTTCTATTTTGTCATCACTATTTCATCTTTGGAACTGTCTTCATTACTAATATTGATAGTTGGCCTATTTCGTTCAACGATTAAGTTGATTCTTCCTTTTCCACGTCCCCGGCCTCGACCTCGGGTGCGTAAACTAAAGTAACCACTACCAACTCATTGTAAGGGAGTGGTGGAAGATCATTTAAGTGGAGTTGAATGACTTCCTCTTTGTGATTTTTTTGAATCTTCATTTTTATTTGTGACAATTTAGTGAGAGAAGACAGTTTTCTTTGGAGGTGCGTAGTAGGCAACATCTTCATAGATACCAACTTCATGCACTGAAAATGGTTGTTAGACTCCTTTGATGCAAATTTCATGACAATATTTGCAGTACTTGATACATTGGTGTAAGGTTGTTGAAACCGTGTTGTGCTCATGAATCCATGGTTGACCCAGTAGAGCATTAAAATAGGTCTCTGCATCGATGATATGAAATTTAGCAGTTATCACGAGTTCTCTAACCTTCAGAAGTAATGTAATTGATCCAAGGGCTCTTTCTCCCTTTTGTTTGAATCCTCTTAACATCATTTTATCAGTCATAAGCTCTTGAGCCTCAATATCCAAATAGGCCAATGTCCGCAGGCTCATCAAGTTAAGAGATGCTCTAGGATCTACTAACACTCTGTACAACACAAATCTATTGATGTTGATGGAGATATAGAGTGGATGGTTATGGGCGGCGGGTAGTCGGTGGTACCGAGCAGCAAATCTTCATCTATGAAGGTTACCCCAAGCTATTCTTTCAACGAACAAACTTCATCTGAGGATGTACTGACCAAATGTACTAGATAGATCTATGGGTCAAGCAAATCTGTAACTAGAGACTCTCACATTTCCTGTGACAGGATCAAAGCATCATAAATGCTTAATCGGGCCGACAACTTCCTAATATGAGATAACACGTTGTAATCTACTTTGTATGATCCTCCAATTTTATCTTGATTATGTGGTTCTTCCACAAGTGGAGGTGGAGGTATCTCTTTTTGGGTCATTATTTGCTTTCCTTTATGTGTTGGAGCTATTCTTGGTGGGAACACTTTTTCGCTCCTTAAGTTAACTTCCGTGATTTCTTCTTCTTGAGCTACCATTGTTGAATCTTTTGGTGTCTCCTCTTCGTCAGAAAGATCTAGGTTGATTATAAGCGGTGTACCGTGGTGCTAGATAATTGGCTCCTTGCTCCTGGTACTGTCGTAAGCGGTGTCATTGATGTCTTCTTTGGACTTCACAATGAGTTCATCAGACTCAAGTAGACTCAAGTACGATTTGAGGCTCAAGTACGATTTGAGGATCATTTTGGGGATCAAGATCAAAGTTAGATTGATTGTAATCAGTTATGTTATCACTAGAAATAGTTAAAAAATAGCTGAAATCATAATCATTATTTTCACAAGACTCTAGAGGGACAAAAAGATAATCATACAAAGTCAAGGGTTCGAGGAGTTGCTTCCCTAAATTCGAGACAACTAATCTAGTAGGGGCGGCCCCTATCCTACCCCTTGTGCTATCAATCTTTGTAGTGAGAATTTTCTTTTTCTTCTTTGTCCTTGACGATGACAGATCTCCTGGCGAAACCTTCATCTCAAACTTGGTATGCTGCGAACTCTGAATGAAGGCTTGTCTTGATGCAGACTGGATCTTGTTCGGTATTTTCCTGGATGATCTGCTTCATACCACATTCCATCTTTCTTCTCTGGTATGTGTAGAAGATTGTTTTTATGGAACCTATATTTGATTGAGGACCCTCTTGAGTTCATCCCAAGTTGTACTCCATCCATCTGCTCCAGTATACGGATCGATTGGGGAGATTGGCTCGGCCAAAATAATATTTATGGAACCTTTTTCAGGTTCTCTTAAATATTCTTTAAGGATTTTTATGTTCCCTTCTTTAAAGTTCCTCTCAAGCCAGTCCTTAAAGAGAAAGCGTCCCTCTATAGTGTGCCCAAGCAACCGGTGGTATGGGCAATAATTTGGTTCATTTTTCCTACCCACCACTTTGTGCTTCTTTGGGTCTCGTAGTCTAAATTCTGGCTTCTTCATCAGACTTCTGAATATTCTAGGTAAGCTTTCTCTTTGAAAGAATACACCATTTTATGTTGTTTTGTAAGGGACATTTTCTCACCCTATGTTCGAGGTGATCCTTCTTGTGGCGGTCACTGGTTGGATTGACTACTTTGTTTCTGAGCATACTATGACGAAGACTGGTGAGGATCTTCTGAATATAACTTCATCGGTTATTTTCCTTTGTCAATGGTCACTACTACTTCTGATTTGTTTTTGAACACTCTGGTCTCCTTAGCCTTTTCATGTGGTTCCATGTGCTTGATTGTTTCTTGAAGACTGTTGGCTTTACTGTGTAGCTTTTAGAAGGATTTGATGGTAAGTCCCTTGAGCATGAAAGCTACTGGTCCATGAATGCTCTTGAGTAGAATTTCAATCGCATGATGTTCCTGTAGCTGAGGTTCACATTCCATGATAAGGTTTCTTCACCTTAAAATATATTTCACCAAAGTTTCGCTAGGCTCTTGTTTTTTCCATCATGAGCTCTCTAATAGACACATGATGTTGCGCCCCAGCGAATCTTTTCACAAAAAGCTGTTCCAACTCAAACAATGTATTAATTGACCCATTGGGCAAGTCAGCGTACCAGTCAAAAGAAATTTCTGACAAGCTGCTGACGAACTGCTGGAAGAGTAGAGCTTCATTATTCCTCATGTTGCCACAGCTGGCTCAGAAATGTGCTATATGCTGTCTAGGATTCCCAGTCCCATCAAATATCTTTAAGGTTGGGGCTATAAAACCCTTGAGGAAAAGCATGTCATCAAATTTCTCTGGGTAAGGTCTATCCTTTAAAATTAATGCACCACCTTTAAATTGGGTAAAGGCATCCCGAACTTGCTCGACCATCTATTTTAATTCTTTCTCCAGCATGACACCCAATGGAGAATCCTTTCTATGTTGCTCGTCTCTGTTTGCTTAACCAACCTCTCTTCTTTCATCTGTGATGTGTATGATCTCTGGTTGATTGATCTCTGGAGAAGCCAATTGTGGTGCTTGTGATTGCCTCTGAATAGTGGCCAGGGTGGTCATGGCTGCGGCCATTTCTTCTATTCTTTTTTCCAGTAGACTAACTTGTTCATCCCTTAGGAGGATAGCCCTACGCAACTCATTTATGATGTTCTCTTCGGTATGAGGTTGACCCTCGCACACAGATGTGGTGGCTCTGGTTCAATTACATGGACTTCCATGAAATATTCTTCCAGGTAATCATTGAAATTTTCCTCATTGCTATCGACGAAAACTCCGTATTCTCGAGCCAACTCAGAAAACTTGATCTTGAGCTTCTCAACATTTTCTTCAATTATTGATTCCTTGATCGCTTTAAGATTTTAAGAGCTAGAGAACCCTGATGAACCTCCTCTTCTTGTTCCGCCATCACTGGCTATTGTTGTGACGATATCATATATTTCAGACCCTGGGTTCATTCCATATTCTTGTCCCGCAGGCTTACCGGACTGTATCAATGCAGTGACCTTGGGTACCCATACCTTTTTCTTTTTTGAGGATGATGCCTCAAGACGGAGTGTCTTAGTTGAAACATCAGTATGTCAAGAGAAAGTATGCTCCCTGTGTTGTAGACCAGCTACAGTGTCAGGTAATCATCTTGTATTTGCCTTTGGGATTGTAGGAATATCTCTATAATGGGTGACGAGTAAGATTTTAATTTTCGGACCCAATCTCGACTTAACCAGTCGACAGCCTGTGGTCTTGGTGGTAGTATAATCAGCAGTAATCACTGCGGTATCAACTCTGTTTCGTAAACAGAACCAAATGAGGAGGCAAGTAGGTGGCACTCCAGTTTTCTTGTGAGACTGTCTGGCAAGCTTGACGTTCTTCAAAATTTCTTTCTTCTTGCAAGGGGAAATTTCTTGTCCCACTTTTTTGGCAGCTAGCCTTTTGAAAATTGCACTAACTTGGGTGATAGGAGTGAACTTCTTTCTCTCCTCACCATGTCCATGAAGTGGTGGTAATGCAGCGAACAATTTTCCAGATACTCTCGTTTCCAGATCCTCTCGTATCCATCGGTAGCCGTCAGAGGATGGAATCTACTCCCTCAGTTGAGTGAATAAATTTCTAGTAATCCTTCTTCATCTTGACGAGGCTCCTCCTCAACGGGTGTCTTGTCAAAATCCTGGGCTTTGATGACCCTCCGAACCCTTCGTTTATGGTTCCTTTTTTTTGGTTCAGGTAAGTGGTACAGCCCTTGAGCTTAATCCAATTTCAAACATGGGTGGTGGGACCGTTAATCCCTCAGTCGTATCCTTAATAATCATTACTTCTTTCCCCTTAGCATCAGCAGGGATAACAGGTTTGGCGGGTAACGTGACGACAGTAGTTTTGGCCTTCTTGCAGGAAGAGAAGTCTTGAAGGCAGTTTAGGTTGAACTCTGCAGACGGTTGTTATATTTTTGGAGCGGCAATCTTCATCACTACAAACGAGGCTTTCTCGCGGATGACCTCGAGATCTTCAAATCCGGCTCCAAATTTAAGGGTAGGAGCGAGGTTACGGGCTTCGTGGCTCGTTAGCAGGCTACAGGAAAAGGTTAGCGTTGGGTAGGTCATTGCAACAGGCTTTAAAACAGAAAGTTTCGGGGTTAGCTATGTGGCCAAAACCTCATAATTTTTAGTGCAAGCACTGAAAGTAGAGGATGATCTGTAGACCGGGCGGGTCTTAATTTATGGGTATTTTAAAATTTTGTTTAAGAAAAATTAAGAGGTGGAAAATTTAATTAATTTAAGAAAATTTTAAATGGCGCACAACACAACATGATTTGGTTTAGTTTGCAGAATAGCAAATCAAATTTGAAAAGGAGATGTGAAGTATTTCAGGACCCATTACGAGACCCATTTAGTGGCAGACAATGCTCAGGTGGAAATAATCTACCGACACCCCGATTAGGGGTCAGACCCCGCAAGAAAATTTAAAGAGTCCTTAATGGCCTCTTGAACCACTCTATTCAAAGATGGTTAAACAGATAGTCCTGAAGTCCAAAGAGTTAGCCGTACATTCCCAAGACAGAAATGGGTAAAGTATGTCAACGGAAGAAGGGTAATTTAGTCTAAAATAAGGGTAATTTAGTCTAAGAAAGAAATGGACACATTACCGATGTGTAAAGATAATATTTCTTGATTTGTATGGAGAGAAAAGCTTGTCCCCAGCGGAGTCGCCAGAAGCTGTCGGCGCTATTTTTGGTTGGAGGAGTTGCCCGTAAGAATCTGCCGGTCACCGAGATTGAAATCCCATCGCCCTCTTTGGAAGAACATTTTAATTTACATATATAAATATAGTTTAGAAAAATATGAAATCAAACTGACCCCATATTTTTCATATTTTAAATGAAAGAGCACTATAACTCAAACTCTATATCCATCCCAAAAGATAAACACGAGACTTGAGGATGAGGCTCGATCAGATAAACTAAGAAATGTATTACATTCGTTTGGTCTGTGAAATCATTTTAACAAGTTCCGCTATTTAATAAAAATAATTAAATAGGGTTTATATTTAGTTGGGTTCAGACATGCTTCCTATAAGGGTAGTCCCCTATAGTTAATTACATCCTAACTGACCAAAGTCATCTAAGAAAACTCTTGATAAAAATCAGGAAATATTATCTTCAAGAAGGGTATGACTTTTCAATGAGATCGAACGTAGAGGTGTGAAATGGGATTGATTGAAATTTGGAACATTTTGTTGTAGAGTCCATGATGAGAATGAATGAGGGGATGTCATGGATCCAGAGGAGAAACCCGGTGACTTCCCAAGCTATCCTAATGTTTGGCTTCATTTCTGAGGAGAAATATTTAGGTGTTTCATCTTACCAATTTTATTAGTTAGGGCTTACATTCGTGTGAAACGATCACACAAAGGTCATGACGAGCGATGACCTCGGAATCCTAAGACGAGTTACTTATATTGTATAGCAGGGCTATACAAAGGCCTAAAGATAAGGTGATGATTTATGTTGCATAAGCAAACAACCTTAAAGTCCTATGGTTTTGTTGATTAAGTCTAAGGAATAAAGATTTGTTTAGCTGGGGAAGACAAGTTTTGCTATTGAAGA
>NW_018252512.1:29345-30374 GCF_001263595.1 Phalaenopsis equestris
CAGTGCTAGCTCCAAGCTTCTTGTCGTGACGCGTTTAAGTTTTCTAGGTTATTAGGTTATGATGTCAAATCAGGTGGCCCTATGGTTTTAGTTCTTTAAATATTATGGGGCATGTTAAAGTTGATTAGAGCGACACCAGTTAGGATCCTACGGTTTCTTCGTTCTGGTACCACTATTTTCTATTGGATTCACTTAGTCCAAATAAATTTACTAAACTCAACTTATTGAGTTCCATTCTTTCATTTAGACCGTGGGAAGCCTCATTAACTGTAAATTACATCCTCCAAGGAATTCACGATCATCCTATTGAGACATCTTAATTTAGTTGTAATTATAGTTTTGTGTGATGTTTGTGATTAAATTTTGTGTTGTTTTATATTTTGAATATTGTGGCGGTGAATTTTATCTTGGCTAGTTTTAGTTTTAGTTTTGGTTTTAGTTTTGTCAATATCCTGATAGTTTTAGTTTTTAGAATGGTCGGTAACAGAGTAGAGGAAATAAAATAGTGCCATGATTTAATTGTGGCATTCAACATGGAAGCATAAAAAATTATCCGTTCTCATTGCTTTATCTTCCATGTTACTTTCCCATCAATGAGAAAGTTGATCACATCATTCAGCGAGCCTTCCATTGTACTGAAGGTTGCATAATGGCAGCTATAGGAGTCTGGGACTTCATAAAAGGAATTAATGTGGGCGGTATTGAACTCAACAGAAAATCCCTGCACTTGAACGATTCTATCCTTATAATAGAACACATTGGCATAAAACACTTTTACAATATTAGCAGCAGCCTTATTCGTGTTGTAACAGAAGTTTTCCCACCTCTGCTCGGTAATAATTCATTCAATTTCTCCTCCCAGACACTCAAAAACTCGATCTTGTATGCATTTCTTTCCTTCAAACACTGAAGTGAATCTTGATCGAGCCTTCGCATTGATGAAGCGACACTCGTCAAACTCAAGTCGTCTCTTTTATCGTGAAGCCATTTAAATCTAATCAAAATTATAGAAAAATTCTAAAATATACT
>NW_018252512.1:30441-34710 GCF_001263595.1 Phalaenopsis equestris
TCTAAGAGTTCAAAACTAAATTCCATGAATTTCTTCCCAATATTTTCTCCACATTCTCAAAATTTTTGGATCTTCTCAATGTGAAAGAAATTCACGGTGAAAATCAAATATTTTTAGTTTAGAGTGAAGCTCTTACCGAGAGATGATCAAATTCAGTGTCTAAATGCTTTGAAATTGCCCCCAAATCCAAGATCTTCAAGCCCTAGATAGAACTTTTCATTTTTAAGAGGAAGGGGATGATGAATAGTGGCAGTTGACTAGTCAAAATCACGATTAAAGGTGTTTTCTCGGGATCTATCCGTCGGCGGGGTCTTCGGCGCCAGCAGCGAGCTCTATAGAATTAATATCCTAAGTCTCGAGAAAAGTCCACCATCAGCAACGTCGAGGGCACCGTCGGCGAGCTCTATTTAATTGGTTCAATTTCTAGATTTTTGTAATTTCAATAAATTTTAAGCCTCAATGACATCCATTCAATCATTATAGACTTAAATTTTAAGTGATTAAATGATGTACTAACACAAATAAGCTTTCACAACACAAAACATCACAATTATATATAAATTCCAAGGGTTACATTATACGTTACATGACACACCCAAGTTTGGTATTTTCTCAACCTTAATACATCAATTCAACGTTGTAAATCCAAGCCACAATGCTCAAAACGCTGAAAACAAACGTCCTATGCTCAGTCTCAACTATACAGAGATCTAAAAGCAAAATTCTAAAGCAAAGAAAACATAAAATTCAAACCAAATTACACACATAGACAGGTAGCAATGTAAATCTACTATTCTTCATATTCAATGTTAAATTCTCCTCTGAGATCACCCATTGATTGCACATGAACGAATAAGTTATAGAAGGGTCGGTATGGAAATTCTTTTGTATAGACATCTTCTATCAATTTCATCATTCTCATCAATCATATCAAACTATCTTCGATATGTCCAGAGTGCTCAAAATATTCTTTCATCCTCCAGTCTAGATGATTGAAGAAATCAGATATATTATTAATTGGATTCATAACATTTTGTACCTCCTTCTCCAATTTCATGATTCTGCGTAGCATCACTAGTGTTTTTTCCTGAACTAAAGGTTGAATAGGCAGTGAATACTAAGACAATTGATCTACAATAATAGTTATATCATTTTCATCTTCATTGGCTGGAAATCTCTCAGTTGGGTCCAAAGGCTTCCAAGGTAGAAGTACTTTTTCCCAATTCTCGTAAGTTACTTGGAACTGATTGCAAAGTAAGAAAATTGTTGAAGGATGTCCAAGTCCATAAGTTGATCGATGAACGATCAGTCCCAAAATAGACTTTACAATTATAGATCCAATATCGCTCGTCAGTCTCTTTTGGATGCAGTAATTCAAAATAACACTTTTTTTTAGTAACTTTACCGATCCTTATCATGGGTAAAAGTTTTACAGAAATGAAGAAGTGTCAGTGTTTATAAACGGGGTTTAGAAGTATTGTAGAAAAACTAACATAGAACGTTCAGTTTGGTACTTCTTCAGTTGTTCCGTTAAATTATGGTAAATTTCATTCATCAGGTTTCTTGTCGGGATGAAATTGGAATAATGGCAGGCAAGAACGTTCTCAATCATATATAACTCACTTATCCATGTAGAATTAAAAGAGATCCATCTACCTTGCACATAGACAACTCTCTGGTTGATTCCATGCAAATTAACATAAAATTCCTTCACCACAGGAGCAACTGCAATGGCTGTAGTGTAGCACAGCACTTCCCATTTTTGTCGCACAATCATCTCTTCAATTTTTGTCGATGGATTATAAAATCCTTGATTTACGAATCCTCGTTCCTTGATTAATCTTTTCTTTGTCAGTACCTTGTTGAAGATTCGCTGCGCTTCCGCACTAATGAACTTTCTCCGATTAAACACTCGCATTCTATGGTTTTCAGGGGATTGGATGCCATAGAGATGAACTTGGTAGAGTTTCACTTTGTTTTTTGGGAAATATGAACTTAGGAATCGAATTTGGAAGTTTAAAAGGAGTAACTTCCGCCTAAAACCGCCAAAAATTGCCCATTAAAACTCCAGAAACAACCATTCCATCGGTCTCACCGTCGGCGGTGTTGAGGGCGCCATTGATGGGCCTTTAGAATTTAATTTCCTGGACTCTTGAAAAAAATCGGTTGTCGGTGCCCAATTCAAAAATTGCATAGTTTTGGTATGGTCCGAATGCGTTACAATTTTTCTCTGTGGATCCAATTTTTATGATGATTTAAGGGTAAGTATGAGTAGTAGAGTTCTAGAGTTCAATACTACCACAAAAGTTCAATACTACCACAAACTAATGATAATTTCAAATAAAACTACTATAATTGCAATAAAAATGAAGATATATGGGTTGCCTCTCATAAAGCGCTTGGTTTAACGTCGTACCTATTCAGGTATTATTCAGGTTGACTGGTCATTATAACCTCTTTAAAATTTTGTCTTTTGCCCTCAAAATACAATTTTAATCTGTTTCCATTTACTTTAAATCTATTTCCAGTATTTTGATCTTCAATTTCGACAGCTCCGTAAGTAGAAACTTGAGTCATAGTAAAGGGTTCTAACCAACAAGACTTCAATTTCCCAGGGAATAACTTCAGCCTTGTATTATAAAGCAAAACTTCTTATCCTGGTTCAAAGTTCTTCTAGTTAATCTTCCAATGATGCCATAACTTTAGTTTCTCCTTATAAATTCTATCGTTATCATAAGATTCATTTCTTAATTCTTCCAATTTATTCAATTGTAACAGTCTCTTCTTACTAGCATTTTTCAAATTATAATTGAATTCTTTAATCGCCCAAAATGTTTTATGCTCCAATTCTACTCGTAAGTGACAAGTATTTCCAAAAATCAGCCTGTAAGGAGTCATTCTAATTAGAGTTTTATAAGCAGTCATGTAAGCCCATAATGCAGTATCCAGTCTAGTGGACCAATCTACTCTACTATGGTTTACAGTCTTCTCAAGGATTTGCTTAATCTCTCTATTAGAAACTTCAGCTAACCTACTGGTTTGAGGGTGATAGGTAGTAGAGATTTTATGAAAAATATTAAACTTTTCTGCCAATCTCTGAATGTATTTATTCCTAAAATGGGATCCTCCGTCAGTGATATTCTTTGCATTCCGTATCTAGTGAAAATATTTTTCATTAAAAATCTTGAAACACTTTTAACATCACAACGAGGTAAAGCTTGTGCTTCAATCCATTTTGAAACGTAATCTACTGCAATTGATATATATAATTTCCTAAATGAAGGAATAAATGGTCCCATGAAATCTAATCCCTAAACATCAAAGATATCAACTTCTAACATGAAATTCAGATGCATTTCATTTCTTCTTGATATATTGCCTACTCGTTGGCATCGATCACAAGTTTTTATGTATCTATAAACATATCTAAGGCCAATAGAATCTAGCTTATAAAATTTTATAATTAGCTTTATCAAATCCAAAATGTCATCCAAATTTAGAATCACGACATTTCTGTTTGATTAGCTCAGTTTCTTCATAAGGTACACATCTTCTCATAATAAGATCCTTACATTATTTATATAAATAAGGCTTATCCCAAAAATATGCTTTCGCATCATGAATGAATTTTCTTTGGTTTTGTAAAGTCAACATAGGTGGCAAAATATCACTTACAATATAATTAACAAAATCAGCATACCATGGTATTTTCCACTCATTAATATTATAAAGTTGTTCATGAGGAAAGCTGTCTGTAATTTCATTGTTAGTGTCATATAATTCATAATTTTCTAATCTCGACAAATGATCAGCAATTTGATTATCAGTTCCATTTCTATCAATCACCAGAAGATCAAATTCTTGCATCAAAAGTATCCATCTAATTAACCTTGATTTCACATCCTTCTTTTACATTAAATGTTTAATAGCAGAGTGATCAGTGTGCACAACACATTTGGTACCAATTAAATAAGATCTAAATTTGTCTAAGCATACACAATAGTCAGTAACTCTTTTTCAGTAATAGTATAATTAATTTGAGCATCATTGAGAGTCTTACTAGCGTAGTATATAACTTTAAAAAACTTTTCATATCTTTGTCCAAGAACAGCTCCAATAGCATAATCACTAGCATCACACATCAGTTCAAATGGTTTCTCCCAGTTAGGTGAAACTATAATAGGGGTTGTGATTAATTTTTCTTTTAATAACTCAAAGGCATTTAAACAACTTTCAGTAAATTCAAATTTCTTGTCCTTTTCTAAAAGT